>NW_027459563.1:12500-218063 GCF_050624435.1 Tenrec ecaudatus | reverse complement strand
TGAGAAGTCAAAGCTAGCACTCAGAGAAGGAGACGCAGTATCTAACATAGTTAAAGGTATATTATGCCAACCTCGTCAATGAACTCATGTGGGGTTAATTGAAGGGCAGGGAGATCAATGGCTCTGTGAGCCTAGCCTTTCTGGTCTCTTGCTCTCTGATAGTGCCACCAGGGTGGATATGCATTTGTTAGGTCCCTAAAGCAGCTGGAAAGACTCATTTCCTGGGAGATCCCTGAGGAGAAGCCGCATGGACCTACCCTGTTGCAGCCCTGGTTTCTGCAGCAGCCTCATGGAGAACCTGCCAGCGCACGGACTACAATTTCCTCCTGCAGTCATTGTCTCCCCGTGTGTTTTTGGATTGTGAGGAGGACTTTGTAGATTGGTGTCAGACACATGGGATACTATTGGACTGGTGGTCTTAGATTGAACTGGGTTGGGATGCTTTTCAATGTTCACTTAACCTTTATATAAAACTCATAAAATATGAGTGTATGAATTTTGTTTCTCTAGTCTACACAGACTAACACACATGACACCCCCTCTAGATCCCGCCATGCAGCACAGAAGTCACACTTTAATGTAGGAGGGGGAAAATCTCTATTATGGAACAATGAATATCATGGCTGAGAGAAGCCATTAGCCTGTGCAGAACAGGCTAAAGTGGCTGGCATGGATACTTTCCTACTAATCAGAGCAGAAGAAGCGTCTTCTAATTTGCCAGATAAGACATATTCTCGAAGACAGTGACGTGGGCAGTGGTAAGGGTAACTGGAGTAAGCCCACCTCCTCCGCCTCTGCTGCTGCAAGCTGACTGGGCACACAAACACCCTGGGGGGCAATGGCTGAGTGTGGCTTCTGACACTGAATCCCCTGAACGGACAGAAATTTGTGAATACATCCCTGATACAGGTGCTCGTGGTGGGAAGGCTCTGGCAGTCAGGTATCGCCTGGTGGAGGCAGGGTCTCACACTTGCCACTCTCCTGTGTTCTACAAAGAGAGGAGCCCTGCAGCTGGAGGAACATCCATTAACTGAGGCCTGCGTTTCTTTTCGTGGACATAACGTTGACGCAAGATACTCCTGATGACAGCCTGGTGTCCCCTCTAGGACTTGGCCAACATCTGTCGTGAGCACCTGAGCCTCCGTGACCTTGTTAGGAGACACTGCTTGTCTTTGAAGGGGCCCAAGGCTGTGACCACAGGGTAATACGGGCTTTCCTTTTTGCAAAGGATCACCGTGTCCTGTAGATTTTTTGCTGGAGCAAATCCACTGGACAAAGTGCTTCCTCCATTTTTTGCAGTGGCCCTCAGCAGGAAGCTGTCCCTTCTCTGGTGGGAGCTGTGAGGACTTGATCTCAAGGCACTCAGCCAATGCCTTGTCTTGCACAGGCTGGCTTAACCCACAGACTTGGGAGATGCCTCTTCCCGCTAATCCTTTTCCATGCTCTTCTGGATTGGGCCATTTATGAGTCTCCCTCTTGTCAGTGGGAACAGCATCCTTCCTTCTCCTTGTCGAGGGGTCCTGAAGGTTGGGGCTTTTGAGCTTCTGCTGCCCCATGTAACTTGCTCTAGCCACCACGAAGCCACTTGGCCCTTGACATATTGGCTTATCCCCAGTGAACAAATGCTGGGGGCGGCAATGGACCACCTGAGAAGGCAAAACATTGGTGGCAGTGAGCACATCAGTGGTGCAGTCCTGAAGGAGCCCGTCAACAGGACAGCATGGAGAACCACCCTCTGCCTCTACCTCCACCTGGAGCTTAATCTCACTGCACACTCGTGCTGTAAGGCTTGGCTTTTCAGGAACTGGAGCACACTTTCCAGGTAGCAGGAAACTTTTACTACATCCTAGAGCCTCGAAGCACCCCCGGTCCACATGATTGGTTTGAGATTTTGCCAGCACACTGGTTTTGAAAGTGTCTCTATCGTCTAGCTCTATTGAAGAGGACTTCTTGACCACCACCAACCCTGTCTCTTTGGCTCTTGAAGATGGACATTCAGAGTTCACTTCCAATCTGGGGCCTCCTGGGGCACAACTAGCACCCTCTTTCCTTGACCCCTTGCTGGTCAGTACTGGATTTGAGGTTTGCTCTAGGCTCTCTCTCTGGACACTTTCATTCTGGAAGGTTCTGCCAAGGATACTGGGCATGAAGGCTGGAAACGGCTGCCTGAGGGCCAATGAGCATCCACTGTCATTATCAAGTGGGGGGTAGGCTGGGGTTCCCTGAACAGGCTCCTCTGTAGGGGAGCAATCAGCAAAAGGACTCTCCAGGGTAGGGCTTGATTTCTTTGGGGTCACTCTCTCTCCCCAGTCTGCCTGACAGGGTTCTCCCAGGACCTTGACAGCCTCAGTTACTGGGTTAGTTGAAGACTTAGGGGTGGCTAAGCAGGTGGACTGTGGAAAGGACATTGCGTTGTCTTTTCTTGTCCTACAGAGGTTTGTGGGCTCAAGGACTTTGAGGGGCATGCACCACCTCTGCCTCATTTGGAGCCTTACGATATGCGAGTCCAGCACCTGTTGAGTGCCCGGGCTGAGAAAGGAAAGGCTCTGCGTTGTGTTCAGGAGATCTTCCAGCTCTCCCCAGGAGGCCACATTGACAACATGTGGGTGGGTCAGGGAAATAGACAGAGCATGCGTGGTCGCAAGACATGAACGGCAAACAATGCCAGGGATCTGATCCTTTCTAATCTGCTCCACCTTCCTGCACATGTGGACATTCAGGGTGTTTTCCAGTAGGATTTTGTTTGGAACCCTTAGGGTGTAAGTTCCTGCGTTAATCCCCTTGTGTATCCTCAAATCACTTAACTCCTTTGAGTCGGCTCCCGGAGTTCCTTTTGGGCAGTAGTTTCCTGATCCATTGATAGATAGATTACATTTGGATATTTTCCTCAAGTAATTCCCTTGTCCATTGACCGAGTTGTTCCTCAGCTGGACACCGGCTCTGCAGCACGCAAGCGATGGTCCAGGGTGTGTGCATCTTCCTGGGGACACCGTCTTCATTACATTCTTCCCCTGCTTGTCTCCAGGTGTGGAGCAGGAGCATTCGGGCTGCTTCATATCCAGACAAGTCCCTGGCCATTTTTCCTGAGGCTGCTTTAGTGTCAGAGACTCAAGAGTCCCATTGCCGAGGGGCCCCTGCAATTGAGGGAAGTTCTCTTGGCGGTGGAGCTCCGATTGCTTCAAGCAGCCAGGAAGCTTGGGGTCTGTCTTTGGGGTCTGGACCTTCTGATTGTCCTGGGGATGAGTGGGGTTGCGAAGACAAAAAGCTTCCTGGGGTCGTGGCATCATAAAGGGTAAAGAACTCTCACTTTCCTGTTGTTTCTTTAAAAAACGGCTTTCCAGCTGTTGAAGTTAATTTGGAATGCGTGATTGGGACTTAGTGTGGACGGTAAGACAGGATTCATCACAGGGACTCTTGTGAGGAGGAGGAAAAGGTACTGCGAGTGGGCCACGGGGCTGTGGACCGGGCGGAGTCAGGACTGTAGCCGGCGGTGGGGCCTGGGCTTGGCATGCAGTTGGAAGTAAAAGTTGGAATCGGCCTTCAGTGTAGGGCAAGGAGTGACGTTGCAACAAGAGTGGGTACTCTTTAGCTTGCATTTGAGCTGGTAAGGTATTAGGAATTTCATTAAATAAGACAGTGGGAAACTGTAGGGTGGATCCAGAGACCCTGAGAGCAGCTGCCAGAGACTCGCTGTGCAGAAAAGGTAGACCCCAGAAAAACTCACTGAATTTTTGTGGAAAATGCTTCTGAGGGCTGGGTATCTGCTCTGCTTTGATGCTGGCATTCCAGAAGGGCTGGGGAGGTGCAGTGATCTGCTCCCCATCGAGTGCCTTCAACATATTTAAGGCCTGCAGATGGTATTCTGATACACCCTTTCCTTTTTCTTCCCAAATATTCCATTTCTCTGCCTTTGTGATTTCTATTTCCAGCAGCTTGTGGACATTGGGGTTGAGCAAGGTGGGCCTCCCTACTTCCCCCTGCCTCTTTGTGGGTCCTTCCCGAAAGGTGTCTTCTTGGGGGTGCCAGGTAGAGTGCTCTTTCAGAGACCCAAAGTATTCCAAGGAGGGAAGCTGTAAGTTCTTGGCAGCTGCCCAACACTGGGGTGGGGAGGCAGTAGGGAGGCCTGTGGGATGCTGACTTGTGATGGCTGCCATGGCAGGTGTGGAGCAGCGGTTGTGTGGAGATGGGCTCTGCCTGGGCCTTGCCAACAAGTCATTCTGAGAATGAGTCCCTGTGGGGTGCGGGGCTGGTGAGTCCCAGAGAGTGCTTGGAGGCTGCAGGTAGGCCTTTGAATCCGGGGGTTTGGCACTGGGTGAGGGAAGAGCCAGTGGTGTGGGTGAAAGACTGTCAGGTTCACGGGAATGTGCGCAGTCTGGTGATTGACTCAAGGCGGGTAAGACATGAGAAGTTGAGATGCACATCTGGGCCCGTGGAAGGGTGGAGTTCTGAGACCTAGGTGTCCAGAATGGATGAGCCACAGAACCGTGTGGGGCGCGCGTACCGACATGGACTTCAGCCGTACCTCTATTTCGCCAGCTACCAGAGAGGGCTTGAGCTTTCTGTTGACCAAAGCTGCCAGTGTCAAGTGGGTTTCCCAAGTGGCTGCAGGAGACAGAAGGACCAGATTACAGCCAGGACTGAAGGGGCAAGAGACCTAGCAGGCTAGCAAGGGTCGGTGCAAGCTCAGCCCCTCCCCAAGCCTTGATGGCCTGCTCTTCCTGCCCCACCCCACTGCCCGGGACTCCTGTCATTCTCTGCCCATCCCTGAAAGTGTACCCCAAACCAGCGCATCCCAGCTGCTCTGCAGCCCGAGGCCACACAGGCACCCTGGTTGGAAGATGCACCCCGCGGTGAAGCAGGAAGGTTACTTACTTCTGCCTAAGACGCAAACGCAGGTTCTGAGCGCCATGTAGTTCTTGCAGGAAACTTCGGAAAACTGGAAATCAAGAGAACCGTTATGGTGCAGCCCTCCCAGAGGACCGAAAGGAATGTCACACGGGCTGTGCACTTAGGACGTTGGACTCTCCAGAGCTCAAGGTCAAACGATAGCTTACTCCCACGGGCAGGAGGTGCTTTGGCATTTCAAGGAGCATCGGTTTCCAATATTGTCTGTGGGGTCTCAGTGAGCAATCTGAACCTTGGCAAAGTTACACAGCTTATCGCTGTTACCCCTCAATGTTCCACCTCCAAATCCACCAGAATCTGCTCCTGACACCCCCACTGCTCCCTACTGGGTCCTACCTTGGCCAGCCTTCATCCCATCCTAGGCCCCTCCTGTACATCTGGGAAATATCTGGGTTCTGTTTCCATCCCCAGTATCCTTTTGTTCAGGATTATTACCTGAGAGAGACGGGCTGTTGCCACTGGCATCCTGCAGAGGAGGGGACAGGAGAGCTTACAGAGGTTGGTTGAATGGGCAGAACCTTACCTTTCAGAGCGTCACCTTTGTCCCTTGACCTGCTGCTTCTCCTTGTCTCCACCTGAGGCTGGGGCACAAGAGAGGAAGTCAGGCTGGAATCCAATCCTGCGTCTGTTCTTTGTGACAAACTGCAGGCATTTACTGGTGATTAGAAGAATGACAATCTCCATGGAATGACTAAAGCCCAGAAACCAGCTTCTGTGTGAGACCTAGAGTGCATTTCTTCCGTCAGCCTTCCTCTGCTCACGGAGAGCACACACTCTCAGCACTCAGTGTTCTGGTGGGAAAGATTTTGATTATGGAGGCTGAAGCTCTGGGCCAGCCCTTGACCACTTCCTCCCCGGGGTCAGCCATGCTTTCTCAATTAGCCCAGACAGAAAAGGAGTCTTGGCCCAGAGACTGGAGCTCAAGGAAAGAGACTGAGGACCCAGTGATGAGAGCTGCCCTTTGAAACGTCTAGTCATCTAGTCCTTAGCCACTGCGTCACTATATTGGGGATTTTTACCTATTGCCCTCTATAACAACTAGAGATGGGAGGTCTGAGATCTTCAAAGAGAAATATTTTTGAATGCTCATCTTACTGGCAAATGATTTACATATCATACGAGTCAATAGTTCAGTCGTTCAATCAGATCAAGGGCAATGGTACAATCAATGATTACCATATCCATTTTAGAACAACACCCCCCCCCCCCCATGGTTAAATTGCCTTCAAAAGGAGTTGTGTAATCACAGTCAGGTCTAAAGCTCTCTGTCCCCTCTGGCCTCCTTCATTTTTTCGTCTTGAAATCAATCCCCCTTCACTCTCTAGCATCCCGATGGGGGAGTTCTCCACACTGCTGATCTCACAATCCCTCCCTCTACCATGAGATCTCTCCACCTGCAACTCTGTCAACCCTTGTGTCCATGATCATGATGCATCCACGCCTCCTGTGCTTCACAAACAGGGAAAGCCAACAGAAATAATGAAAATCAACATAAGCCGGCAAGGATAAAATGATACCAATGCAGTGAACAAAGTCCTAACAGTGAGTAAGGACGCACCAGCCCTCATCAACATTCCAAAGCCAGGGCTGATGGTCTCTTCTTTCTTGAGATTTCCCCTATCAGGAAATTAATTACGAAAGGAAAAATTTATAAAACAAGGAAAAATCAATCTCTCCTATGGCTGGGTTGAGAATTTCTTACCTTTATCCTTTTCCTGGGTGGTCGCACAGGTGGAGTATTTGGAAGGAAGGGGAGGACCAGGAAGAAGCAACCCACTCCATACAGGATGCCCAAGGTCAAAACAGTGAACCAGGTGGGGTATTGGTAGGTCAGCCAGGAAGCACTTTTCTGTTCCAGCAGAAAGAGAATCTCCTCCATCTTCTGGATACAGCGGTTGCACTCAGGCAACTGAGCACTCTGAGTCCCCTCTGGCTTCAAACCCACTTGCATCACAAACCTGGGCCCACATCACTAAAGGGTCACAGTGGGGTGGGAGGTGACAGCAGGACAACACATAATCCCTCCCTCTACCCTCCAGCTCATCACATCCCTCCCCTGCTCTGGTCTTCTCTCTCCCACTGCCTGCTCTGGGCCTCCAAAGTCACCAGCTGCGCCTGATGGAATGGAATCTTAGTGCAAGTTCTTATTCATTCCACCTCCCACCTAGGTATTACCTGCTTCCTTGGCAAGTTGCCTGAATCATGACCAATTTCATAGGCTTAGAATATCTGAAGTTGTCTCTGTCCTCAATGAAAACCTTCTCAAGTCATGGTTTTACTTTGTCTTATCCAAGATAGAGAACTTAGGTTTATGTAACATTTATTTAGCTTTATGAATGTTGGATGAAAAGCTTGGAATTTGACTTCTATGACCAGGAGAGTTATTCAAGAGCTGAGGTATATCTCTCCCAGGAGAGAGATCTAACAAATTTTCTGCCAAATGGTACATTTGGGGAGACAAGGAACACTTAAGCATTAATCATTCTTAACAGTGTCCCCTGCAAATCTTCCTTGTGTGTGACTACTGCCCATTTAGGGCTTGCTCTGGGAACACTTGATGGGGTAATAAGCCTTGCAACAATTCAGGCTCAAAGGGCAAGCATCTGGCTGAGCAAAATAAAGAGATAATATGGATTGAGTTGTGTCCTTACCACTAACACTTGAGATATTCCCCCAAAATTCGTTGGAACACTAACACTGAAGGCTATAATCTGATTTGGTTATGTGAGGGCTCTCTCTGGGAGAAATGTACCTCTGTCCTTGGCTTCACACAAGAACCAATTGACGCAGAAACCTAGTTTGTGATCCAAGTGACTTTATAAAGGATAGAAGAGGCAAATATGCTCGTGGGGGGTGGGGGCGGACTGGACAGCCCACGCACGCTGGGTTGCATGACAGCTGGTTTGAGGCCCCCACCCATACCCTGTTGGTAGGCATGGCTGACGGTACTGTTTGACCCCATTGACTGAATTAAGCCCACCTGGTCTAGATGGGGGCCCGCCCAGGTTGACCTGCTTCCTGTCACAAGGACCTAAATGTGTGCATCTTTCCAGCCTGAAGCAGCTTTCAACTGTCTGTGATGGGGAGGAGGTTTGGCATGCACAGCGACCACCCTCAGTTCTGCCTCTACTTACCTAACAGGTACACGGCATTTCTTTTCTGTTTTTTAAAACAACAACAAAAAAATCATTTGTAATCTTTCTATTCCAGCGGTGCTAGGAGCAAGGCAGAGGCAAAACCCAAGAACAGGGTTCTTCTCTGTTGAAGCGCGATAAACTCACGGGGAAGCAAACAAGCATCTTCATCCACGTGAAGTGAATCTGTGAATCAGCAGCTCCCAACTGACCAAAGCACGCACAGAGCAGCCCAGCATCAAGTTCCGTTTCTGTGCACTGCTCCCACTGTGAGGAAGAGCTTCATGTGCATTAAAAGGGAACTTTTGTAATATTTGAATTTTGAATAGTGGTTTTTGTCAGAAACTGGAAAAAATCTCAAAGCCTGAAGAAACTCCTTTCTAGTACTGAACATTCAAGGGAGCCCGTAGAAGCCTGAAATGATTGCTAGGTGACCACCTGGATCTGCTTGTTGAGTGAAAGTGGCAGAATAGCAGCAATAGAGCAGTGGGTTCATTCTGACCACTGACACTCGTGGACCTGGTTTACAGGCAGTAGAGAAGAAGATGAGAGCAGGTTGACTGGTTTGAAGTCCATGACCTACTCTGAGGGGACTAGAGTTGTGGAGAATTGGTGATGGGGCCAAGGCCTAAAGGCAATGCGACCAATGGACACTGAGGTGAGGCCAAGAGAGGGAGCCCACATTGACTTGACCCGAACCCGACCAGATGAAGAGAAGAATGTTGAGCCTGTGCACTGGTATATACTGCTGCAGACTGTATAGACGATCTGTCCTGCTTTGACTTTCTTGTGGATGTGGACTTCACAAGGTTCCAACTGGCATGAAGACTCTTTATATTGAAGAATATGATGGTCTCCTCAGAGCACTGGGTTGATGGAAGTAGGCAGTAGAGAAACTGGATAGCCAAAATGGGCCAGATAAAGGCGTGAAGTGGCTAGCTTACAAGATTTCATAGATACTGGAATATATTCATAGAATTATAGGATTAATATGTGGGTGTACCTTACCTGCAATTGTTAAGCATAGGATATTTTTGTTTCATCACTTACAGAATATTATGTTTAAAGGAGGGTGGCACGGAGTGAAATGTATGCATTTTCATATTATACTGTTAGATACTGATATGATTCTATTATTGTTTTGAAATGATATACGGCTAAAGAATTTTGTGAAAATGTCAAATGGACAAGGGGTGGTCTGTTGTAGTTATACAATCTGGTGTCAATTTGGGACTTGAGAGGATTAAGAGTGAAGGGGTAGACTCTAGTCTCTCTATTGGGTTATGGCCAATGAGGCCTCTTTGTGGGCCTGGCCTTCCCGTCAGGGTTCTGGGAAATCTGGTATTTCCTCCTTGGAGGCAGCAGACTATCTTTCTGCTCATTCCCTGAGAGATGTCCTACTAACAAGACACATGGCACCACACTGATAGAACCCATGCCCTGGGAACTGGAGGAGCCACATGGAGACCCTGCCAAAGCTGAGATGCTTCTACCACCACTGGATGCAGAAGACTTTGCAACTACTGACCTGTGATCTTCCTGCATTTGGGGTCATTGAAGGTGTTTCATGAGTCTGAAGAGAACATTATAGATTGATATCAGACATGGGCTAATATTGGACTTATGGACTTGATCTTGGTTGGGCTGGAATGCTTTCTCAATATACAACTGTTCTTGTATATAAAGGTCTTTCCTATACACATATGAGTGTGGATTTGTTTCTCTAGTCTACCTGGACTAACACTCATGGATCCCTTTCAGGACTGTAAGTTCTGTTCCCCTGACTGCTGCAAAGTATGTGACAGAGAAGAAAAGGGAGAAGAGTGAACTGCACCCATTTATTGAGGTAAGAAAAGTGATGAAGGAGCATGGCCGGTTCCCCAAACTTCATGAGTGGAAAAATGGGCTCTTGGCACAAAATGACATTTAATCTTCACCAAGAGATTCAGGGCTAAATTGCTGCCCTATCTCTGACCTCAGCTTTTGTTTTATTTTAATTCTCATATAATTCACATATATCATTCAATACTTCAGTCATATTAAGATTTGTGTAATTGTCACCACAATCAGGTTTACATCATTTCCTTCTTTTATATTCATTTTTGTTAGCCGCCCCCCCTCACTCCCCCAAATCTTCCCTGCCTGTCCCTAGGTGATTGTTAATTCTGTTAGTGTCTCTCTGGATTTACCTCTCCTGGATTTCATATGTATTAAAAAAAATACAAAACAAAATCAAGAAACAAGTAGAAAAGAAAAACTAACAATGACAAAAGAGAGAAAAACCTCAATCGAACAGAAAGTGAAAAATACTAAAAACTGGAACCAAATTAAAATTAGTCTGAAGAGATCAAATGATGAGGTGTTACATTTGAACTTAACTGTATCTGTTCATGTCCATGGACTGTGGTCAGAGGGAATTCACCCCGCCTGTGCATTTGAGTCCTTTTGCAAACTGGGTGTTCCGAACTTAAGCTCTGATTCTTGTTCATACCTGCAGATTGAGATTCTATTATTTATCACCCTGGCATCACACTGGCTGTGCTGCTTGTTCTGGGCGGACTTAGTTGACATCTCACTTAGATGGCTGCTTATTTTCAGAAAAAAGGTTTAAGTACAAGGCCCTGTTCTTTGTGATAGATGTGCACCATCTGATTTCAGGGTTTTTTTACACCCTATGCTTTCCAGTCAAATATTCACTTGAGGTAATTCAAAACACTCACTTGGCTCGATGACGCCAGAATAGCTCCCCTCCATGCAGTTCCATGGAGCTCAGCATAGTTAGGGCGCAGAGATGAAAAGACGATTGAACCATGTACTGAACGTTCAGGTTTTTCCCTGCTTTTGAAAATCTGTTTGCGCTTGTAGAGTAAATGTTTTGTACTTTTTAAGAGTGTAAAAAAAATAGATGGAGGGATTCAGAGAAAATGGCGACCAGATAGGACCCATCTATCTGGAGCTCCTGCTGCCAGACCAGAAAAATAGGAAATTAGGTGAAGGAAACGGGAAGGTGGAGTTCTGAAATTAGAACTAGGGTAACAGGGTTTCTCCTGAACCCCTTCTTTTGTGGGATTTCCACTCACAAAGCAAACCAAGCATGCTTTAAAGCACTATAATTTTGACGAAGTGGCAGGCGCCAGATATGCCCTTGCCTGGAGCAGGGATCCCTGCAGGTGGACGCCCTGAGAGGGGGCAGAATCTCAGACACGAGGGGAACCCCACACTGAGCTCTCCATGCGGTTGGATGCCTTGAGCTCACGGTCAGGGGTTGGTGGTGGGTAGCTATAATTTAGAGTAGAAGAAAAAATATATTATTACCTTAGGAAGATCATGGTGTGGGAGAAAAAGGCAGAAAGTCGGGAGTCCAGGGAGCAAATTTAGTTCCAATTGGCCGACTAGTAAACAACCCCCCTGATAAGCTGGATCTCCCCCTCTGGGGGTCAGCTTGACAGCCACCAAATCTGAGCACATCACAAGTAGAATTTTTTTTAAGGGTGAAACATAAATGATTGGTTTAAAACTCAAACCCAAGTCTGGTTGCTCAGCTCCAAGCACCACATAGGGGAGTCCCTTAACATAAATCAGCATAAGAAGCAACCTAGCTAAGGAATGCCAGAACTCAGCCACAGGGCCTGGCAGCTTTTACCATAACAAAGACCCGCTGTAGCAGTGTCAGCCTTAAACAGCACTGAGCTGTAGCCCAGAGACTGTGGGAGACAATTTCATTCTAGCTGGCCAGAGGGATAAAAAAGAAAATCCTCTGATCTAGGAAGCATCAGCAGTCTAGATAGGACAACAAGCTTCCCTCTCAGTGATTCTACACATAGCTGGGGAGGCCCTGCCGGTCTTGGAGCCCTAGACGGGGCTGAGGGAGCCCCCCAGTGCCCCCTCACAGCCCCTGCTGCAGTGCTACATGCAGCACAAGGCAGGTACTCCAGCACCCAAGTGACCCCTGGCCACGGGCGCGATCTTGCTTTTGAAGTAATCTCACACAGCATCTGTGGAACCCTACATCAGGGATGGGAAAGTCCATTAACGCATGCCCAGGAGAGCCAGCATAAGAAAGCTGGATTTTCCTGTCCGTGGGCTCCGATGGATGTTGCACCTGGAGCAGCCCACCTGGGCCAGATGATTGCAGTTCAGCCAATGGGATTGACCTGGGGTCCTTCACCAGCCTCCCCGGGAACCCTTGAAAAGGCAGGGACCAGAAGGGAGAGGGGTGGTCTGGTCGTCTTCCTGGGAGGAGAGAGATCCTTGCATGACCTGAGGCAGTCTCTGCCAGGCCCCATGGTCAAAGGAATCCTATGGGTGCCTTGTAAAACCTGAAGCTTCTTTTAACTCTCATTAAATTCACTTGGATCACGAACCCGGCTTCCGCATGAAATTTTTCTCGCGGGGAGCCAAGGACTGGGGTTGGAATTTAGGCCAGAGAGAGAGACCTTACAAGTCCATGACCCCGTGACCTTGAGGAAGAGTTGGAATTCCTCTGGCCTCAAGGACAGGTGATCAAGTATCATTACCTCCTTACCCACTGCTCTACTTATTCTCACTTTATTCACTAGCCCTTCTAACTTTTCCACCGCACTCAGTTTCAACGTGCTCAGGTTGGTGTTGGGCTTTTATTTACTCGCTTTCTTCTTTATCCCTCTTTTTTCCCCCTTTTCCCCTCTTTTTCCTCTTCTCTCCCACTCTCTCTTCTCATATGCCACTAAAGGCTTCCAGGTCACTTCCCTCCGCTTAGGGCAAATCAACCCAAATAGCAGGAGGCACTCCAGCCTGCCCTCTGTGGGAGTGCTGTACACCACACAAGGCACCTGGGACAAACACCTACAGTGCGCTGCACCGTTGAAGAAACCTCCGTCATGCCTCTAAGGTGATCTCGTCAACTAGGGCAATTCTGCCCAGCACCACTGGGTCCCGGCATTAAAAGGGCACACTGACCTGCCATGTTGGAGCAGTGTCTAAACCCCTCTGGCCCCTCATCCAAGCAATCAGGGATCAGCTACTACTTTATACTTTATTTCCTCCTTCTCTCTCTCCTTGCTCTTTACCATCACAGCCAACCTTAGTGAACTCAGTTGGATTTATTTCCTTCTTTCTCTTTATTCTCTTTTTCTTTCTTTCCTCTTTCTGTCTTTGCTTTCTTCACCTCTCTCTTAGCTTGTACGATTCTCTCTGCTCCCTCTCATTGCTTGCACATACCACTGCTGGTTTCCAGAGCCCTACACTCAGCCTAGGGCAACCCTGTCCTCCTAGTGGGCAGCCTGACCCCTAAGACAGTACTGCACACAGGACGAGTCAGAGCTACACACAGCATAACACAGGGTCAGTTATTTCTTTAACCATTTAAAAAATACTCTCTCCTCCTCCTTCCTTTTCTCTTCTCTCTTTTCCCTTTTATTGGGCTCTTCTTACAGGTTTTCTGCTTTTCTCCGCTCCATCAAGCTCTTCTCTACTTCCTACCACAGCCTCCACAGATTTGGTTCTCCTTTTTAGTTGTTTTCTTTTCTTTCTTTTTACTGTTGTCACCTTTATTTACTCTGTGCATTTTAGTTGTGTGTGGGTGAGTGGTTGTCAGTCTGGTTGGCATTATTGCCCCAGTCTGTGTCTTCCTCTTTCTCTCTTTTTCCTCTCCTTTCACTCTCTTTCCCATCACAAGACAATAGAGGTCTCCAGGCCACTCCCCTCTGCCTAGGGCAAACCTGAAGGCCCAACTGAGGGAGCTCCCACCCCCCACTTATTGGTGTGGCAAGCAGCTGGGGAATTCACGCTGGTCCTCTCCCACACACCAGGCCACAGGTTGTTCTCCCCTATAAAAAGTGGGGGCATCCCCAGCCTAAATCCTGAGGTCCTACAAGTGACTGGGGGAAACGCCTGACCAGCACTTGTGGGGCTCCACGCTACTGTGGGAACATCCACCCAATCTCCAAGGCGATCTCTCTGTACATCCCCTTGTCTAGCCAGATTTGTAAAGTAGAATTGGGTCATGATAGTGGGGGGAGGAAGCATTTAGGAACTAGAGGAAACATATGTTTCATTGTTGCTACCCTGCACCCTGACTGGCTTATCTCCTCCCCACATCCCTTCAGGAAGGGGGTGTCCAGTTACCTACCAATGGGCTTTGAGTCTCCACTCTGCACTCACCCTCATTTACAATGACATGATTTTTGTGTTCTTTGATGCTTGATATCTGATCCCTTCAACAGTTCATGGTCACACAGGCTGGTGTGCTTCCTCCATGTGGGCTTTGTTGCTTCTGAGCTAGATGGCCGCTTCTTTATTTTCAAGCCTGTAAGATCCCAGATGCTATAACTTTTAATAGCCAGGCACCATCAGCTTTCTTCACCACATTTGCTAGTGCACACATTTTTCTTCAACCATCATGTTGGAAAGGTGTTCATCATGGAATGCCAATTTAATATAACGTGTTCTTGCATTGAGTAAGTACTTGACAATGTCCATCTACTGCCTTAATACTAAGTCTATAAATATATGAACGTTGATCTATTTACGAACCCTCCTGTATAAATATATTTACATATGTACATGCCAGTATGTAGACCTCTAGAAATACCCTTTGTCACCTAGTTCTTTCCTCTATTTACTTTTACTTTCCTCTTGTCCGACTATCGTGCTCAGCTTTCACTTGGGTTTGAGTAATTTCTCTTGGTTACATTACCCTTGCTGAATACCTACCAGGCTTCTCACACCCTCCTTGCGACGGATTTTGGATTACTTGTTGCTCCCCTGTCGCTGGATTGGTCAGCATCACCTCCTTACCCCCTCCTCTCTCTCTCCCATGTCCCCGGGAACCATTGGTCCTGTTGTTTTCTCCTCCAGCCTATTTTTCCAGCCTATCTTATCTAGATAGATCTGTTGAGATAATAATATGCACCAAAAATCAAACCATAGCAAGATAGGCGATGGGTGAGAACACAGTGATGACAAAAAACAACAACAGAAAACCAATGATCAATAAAAGAGTAAATTAATTAAAAGCCAAAAAAATTTTTTTAAGAAAGAAAAACCTGTAAATAGATCAAGGTCTGATTTTTTTTTTCTATAGGTGTGTCCTTCAGTCAGGTCTGATGGCGTATCATGCTCTGGCCCCAGAGTCTGTCCTTTGTACTCCCTCAGGGGCTACCCGCTCTGCTCCCATGGTTGCTCTGCTGCATGCTTTTAGTGATTTGCCTCCGTGTTGGAGGGCCAGCCGGGTCAGTCCCAACACAGAGTCTCCGGTATTGTCCCCATAGGGCCCTGGGCCAGCAAGGGATGGCATGTCTCATAGTGGGATCAGCCATATGGTCCACTCTGTACATTGGCTGTTCAGAGTGCCAATATCATCCTCCAAGCCTGGTGGACCAGTGTGTGCTCCACTCTCTTCCTCCCCCTTCATTTGCCCCTGTGTGCTCTGATCAGACATGTGCATCTCCCCTAGCTACAGGTTCAGTGCCGTCTTCTAAGGTAAATTCTTCTGGGGGGAGGGGCAGTTGTCCACGTAGCTGGTATGGAGGCTGGACCATCCACTTTTCATTTAGGATCAAAAGCATCTAGCTTTTAGCATTAGGTGCTATTGAGTCAGTTCCAACTCAAGGCAGAATGAACCACTGCGCAGTCCTACACCATCTTCAAAACTGTTGTTATACTTGAACCTAACATTTCAGCCTTTTCCAGGGACTGGCATCTCCTGATAACATATCCAAAGCATGTGAAGTCTCCCCGTGCTTGCTTCTAAGGACCTTTCAGACTGTTCTTCTGACACAAATCTGTTCATTCTTCCAGCACTCAATGGTATTTTTAATATTCTTGGCTAGTGTCATCTTGATGGGTTGAAACACTATCTCGCTCTAGTGTTGATGTACATTTTTCTGATGCCTAATTATACTGAGTATCTTTTAAGGTAATCATTTAATTTTTATGGCATTTTGAAAAGATGTCAATGAGGTCTATTTAATTTGTGTTCAGATGGAAACACATAACTCAAACTAAATATGTGACAGTAGAAAAAGAATCCATTTTATCCTAAATACTTGAGATATTTATACAGCCTACTCAAGTTTTTATCAACATAGATAAGGTGCCTGTGGTGGTGGTGGTGGTGGTGGTGGTGGTGGTGGTGGTGGTGGTGGTTTTTAAGAGTTAATCTCTAAATAGGGGGCTGCAGTACTGAGCACTGAATCTCCTTTGCTTGATTAATTTTTATGTTAGGGAAGTAATACAAGGATTCCATCAAATGACCCATCAGTTTGAGGAAAAAGCATATCAGAATTGATGGTCAAAGCCTATATGGCTTTATGGTTTAGTCTCTAGGGGTATGTAACGCTCTTGTGAAAATAGTATTCCTCATGATAATAACGAGGAACTGGTGGGCCTCCAGGGCTGGGAGCTGAACTGAGGGGCAGTTCTACCCTGTCTAATAGGGTCACTATGAGTTGGCAAAGACTCGATGGCTGTCAGTTTGGTTTGTTTGACTTGAGTACTGGCATTCAGTGTGTTTATCGAAATCAATAAATTACAAGCATTTAGATGTCTATTTTTTACATACAAAATTAAAATCCCCCAAGCCTCTGAAAACTGCGAAGATTTCACAGCACTAGGTTGGTACTCTCCCATCCAAGAATCAGTGAAACTGGCAGGGTGTGAGGCATTCAGGCTCCCTCAGTTCCTCCTACTGCCTTCCCTGACCCTGGTCACTTGCTTCTATTACCTCTCTTGGACCTTACATGCATTTGAATTAGAACACCATAGAGTACAGTGCTCTACATGTGCAGCAGCTCTAACCATGTCACTCTCGGTCTCTATGAAGCCTCTTCCAACAAAATTCAAATGCGATTGTATGTGCACACATAAACACACGCATGCACCAGAGCACCCTTCTTAACAGAGAGTCAGGAGGGTCTCTTATTTGCTGTCCTCACTTTGGACACAAGTCCCTTGATGATGAGTAGGAGAAAAGGAACATCAGGTAGTGGGGGAAACCCTAAGGAGGAACAGAGGAGAGCTTTAACTAGGAATAATGCTACTAGGGGAATGATGGCATGTGAGGAAATTAGATACTTCCAGACTGTCAGATTTTTCCATACAGCAAAATTAACTTTTCTAGTTTTGTCTAAAACTGGCCCCAGGAAATTTCAAATAGCACATCTCAGATTATCTAACCTACAAAGGAGTAGCCGGCCTTCCCCCCACCCCCACCCCACCCCCGCCAAAAAACCAAGCGGTACAAAGCTCCACTGGGTACACATTTCAAAATATACATTCTCCTGTTTGGGCAGGCATCTGGCAACTTGCTCTGAGCTAGTGCACCCACACTTTTTTCCCAAGGTCATTGCTGGTGACAAGACCTTGTGCTCTTCTCACAAGCCAGAATGCAAACATAAATCAAGTCAGTGTAAGACGCCATCATCACCTCACTCAAATACACCTCGTCAAGTGAACTCAAACTTCAAGAAGATGCTCATTTGTTTGGTTTTGTTGATGTGAGGGTGATAGTGCATTTGGAGTTTAGTCATTGCACTAGGTCAGACTGTTAATCAAGCTTCCTATATAGAGGTTCTGAAGATATTGTGTAAGAAGGTCTGAGTTGTCTGGCTAGACCAGAGCTTGCACACTGCTATTGACTAGAAGTTCCGACACACAGAATCCAGGACAGATAAACCCCTCAGGACCAATACTGAGAGTAGCAACACCACGAGGGAAGGTAGGGGGGAGAAGCAGAAGAAAGGGGAAACCAATCTCAATGATGGACATACAGCCCCACTCCACCAACCAGGGGAACAAACAGCAGAAGTTTGGGTGAAGGGATACAGCAGAGGCGTAAAATATAAAAATAAAAAGTATGTATAAAGTATCAGTGGTTCACGTGGGTGGGAGGAGGGGAAAAAAGGAGCTCAAGGAGAAAGAACATGTTTGGAAATGATGATAGCAATGTATGTACAAATGTGCTTCATACAAATTGGTGTATGAATTGTTACAAGAGCTGTAAGATCCCCCAATAAAATGATTTATTTAAAATAAAAAGGACTGATTAGTGGTAGACAGGGGACTGGTTTTGCCACCATGACAGTGCACCTGCTCACACAAAAAAAACAGCATGCCTCTATCGCCCGATCTGATCCCAGCACACCGAGGCAAAATACTAAGGGTGTACAACAGAACAGGAAGGGGAACAGAGCAACGAAGTCCCCAGGGAATACCAAAAATAGACTTTGGGGCCAGGGCTAGCTGACCCATCATACTCTATGAGAAAACACTCCTAAAGGCCAACAAACAGTCCTTGAACTAACTAAAAGCTTTTCTTTCTTGTGTTTTGTTTTGCTTTTTGTCATTGGCTTGTTGGTGGTGGTGTTGTTCTTTTGTTTCATTTTGTTGCTTGGGTTTGCTCTGTCTCGTTTTTGTGCATGCTATGATTTCCACAGGTCTGTCTAAATGAGATAGGCTGGATGAACAATCTGGAGGAGAAAACAATGGGACTGACAGCTGGTGGGGGGGGGGAGATGGGAAAGGGGGATGTAGGGAAAAAGGAAGTGCTGTTAACAAACCCAGGGACAAGGGAACACCAAGTGATCCAAATAGATGGTGAGGAGGGTGTAGGAGGCTTGGTAGAGTGTAACCAAGAGTAATGTAACCGAGAGGAATTACTGAAACACAAATGAAGGCTGAACATGAGAGTGGGACAATCGGAAAGTAAAAGGAAATCAAGGAAAGAGGTAGGAAGCAAAGGGCATTTATAGAGGTCTAAATAAAGGCATGTGCATATGTAAATATATTTATGTATAACGATGGGGAAATAGATCTATATGCATATATTTATAGGTTTAGTATTAAGGTAACAGATGTACATTGGGCCTCCATTCAAGTACTCCCTCAATGCAAAAATACTTTGTTGTATTAAAGTGGCATTCCGTGATGCTCACCTCCCCAACACAATTGCTGGAGGCAAATGGGTGCATAAGCAAATGTGGTGACTGAAGTTGATGGTGGTCGGCTATCAAAAGTTATACATTCTGGGGTCTTAAAAGCTTGAAGTTAAACAAGTGGTCATGTAGCTGAGAAGCAACAAAGCCCACATGAAAGAAGCACACCAGCATGTGTGATCACGAGGTGTCGGAAGAATCAGGTATCAGACATCATCGGAACAAAAAAATCATATCTTTGTGAATACGGGGGAGTGTGGAGTGAAAACCCAAAGCTCATTTGTAGATTATTGGACATCCCCTTACAGAAGGGTAGCAGGGAGGAGAGGAGCCAGTCAGGGTGCACTGTAGCAACAATGAAACATACAACTTTCCTCTAGCTCCTAAATGCTTCTTCCCCCACAACTAAAATGATCCCCATTCTACCTTACAAATCTAGCTAGACCTGAGGATGTACACTGGTACAGATAGGAACTGGAAACACAGGGAATCCAGGGCGGATGATCCCTTCAGGACCAGTGGTGAGAGTGGCGATACGAGGAGGGTAGAGGGAGGGAGGAATGGAAAGGGGAAACCGATGACAAGGATCTACATATAACCATCTCCCTGGGGGACAGACAACAGAAAAGTGGCTGAAGGGAGATATTGTATAGTGTAAGATATGACAAAATAATTTAGAAATTATTCAGGGTTCATGAGGGATGGGGAATAATTATCAGCTGATGCCAGCGGATTAAGTGGAGAGCAAATGTTTTCAGAATGATGAGGGCAATGAATGTACAAATATGATGTATGTATCAATTGTGATAAGAGTTGTATGAGGCCCCAAAAATGATTATAAAAAAAGAGAAAAGAAATAACAGTATGAAAACATCCCCCAAAAAAGCATGCCTCTCTTGTCCCTCATATCCTAATCACCTGAACTCACTCCATGTGACTTCTTTCTGTTTCCATGAATGAAGGACAGTGGTTTGACAACACAGAAGAGGGGGGGGGGGGGAAACAAGGGTGTCACCCAAACTGCTGAGTTTGAAAAATGTTTCCAAGAATGTAATCACAGATTAGACAAATGTGTGAAGTGTAATGGACAGTACTATGAAGGGGATAAAAAATTTAAATGCATAGTTTTGAAAAAATTGTAGTTTTTGTCTGGTTCCCCCTAGTAGCTTCCAATTTCATAGCAACTCAAGCCATCACCATACATCAAACTGACAGAGAAGGGGTGGGTTTTGTGTGTAGGTGGTGTTGGTTATTGCACAGGGGCAAGGGACTTCTGGTGGCATAGTAGCTTATGCCTTGGGTGTCAACTGTAATGTCAGCAGTGGTGAACCACCAGTCAGTCCTCAGAAGAAAAGGATGAGGCGTTCTACTCCCATAGAGTTAGCCTTTGGGAAACCCACAGAGATAGTTCTGCTCTGATCTCATAGAGTCGCTATGGCTCAGCATCGACTCCATCGAACTGAGCTGACAAACTAAAGGCAGGAGATCTGAAAGAGGATGCGGAGACGTTGTCTCAGGTACTTTGGACATATTACTATGGTGGAACCAGTCCTGCAAGAAGGGCATCATTTTTGGCAGAGGGTTAGCAAACAAGAGGAAGACCCTTACTTAGGTGGATTGACACCGTGGCTGCGAGAATCGGCTCAAATACAGTAACAAGTGCGAGGATGGCGCAGGACTGGGCTTTGTTTCTCTCTCTAGTGCACAGGCCCCTATGAATCCGAACTGACTCCAGGGCTCTACAATATCAACTACTACAACCCTGAAGTTCAAACCTACCCAGTGGCTTCCCAAAAGGGAGGTGTGGCCATGTGCCTCTGTAAAGATGACAGCTAGGGAGCCCCTGCGGGGCAGTTCTACTCTGTGGCACAGGGGCAGCCAGGAGTCGGAATGTGCTTCACAGCAAAGGGTGTGCTTTGTCTCAGTTTGTGCCTGCTGCTGTTTATGCTATGCACTGAGTTTAACATGTGACACTCAGGAGCGAATGAATGGAAACACACCCATGATGCTTCCATGATGCCAGATGCAAGCTGACACTGTTTCTGAGTTCTGGGCATATTATTTTTTCAGAGATAATTTCCTGTAGCGGTGACACACCGAGTCCTATTTCATGTAAAAGCATCAGCAGCAGAGGAAAGCACTGCACAGAGAGAAGACTATGACACGTAACAGGCTTTCCATAGAGGAACAAAAGGGTGGATGTCTTGGGCTGCACTCTTTTCTTGTATACAGACAGTAAACAAGCTGAATACATCTCACCTAAGCATAACATTACAACTACTTGAAGCCCAGCTCAGGCATCTGGAGAAGAGGCAGCAAGGAAGGATGGGAGAGAGTTAATGGGCTGGGCGTCCCCAAAGGTGCAGAGTGGGAATCAAGGGAGGATCCAGGAGGAGCCAAGGCTTCTGGCAGAAGTCTGAGAGGAGAGCAGCAGAAAGGAGCTGCTCTCTGGGTCCTCACAGATGTAGCCAGTGAGAGAGCAGCAGTGCTGCCCCCTGGCGGCGCGCCGAAGGCAGGGCCACTTCCCCCAGGGCTGGAGAGCTCTGGGGAAAGACAAATCCTGTCACTTTGGATGCCAAGTAAGGGGGCACTGTGTGCCGGTGGTGTACCTATGTTGGCCAAAGCGCTGCCCACTGTGCATTTGCTTCCCACAAGCACAGTTATCCTTCCTCGTGCATCCAGGAAAGACAGTTCTAGAAAAACACAAGCAGTAAAATAAAACACTGCCAGGTCTCGAACCATCCTCACCATTGTTACTATGCCCACTGATGTAGCCGCTGGTTCGAGCTGTTTTATTGCCCGTCCTCCACTTTTTGCCAAGCATCATGTCCTTCATGGACTTGATGTCCCTTCAGGGACTGGTCTCTCCTGACAGCACGTCCAAAGATATCAAATGAAGTCCAGCCATCCTTTGTCCCCATGTTCTCTTGGCAGTCCTTGTACTTTTATTGCTCAGTGTCTGATTATTTGGGACCAGGCCTTATTGCTGCCCCTTCCTCACCTTGGCCCCCAATCCCGACCCCAAGCCCTGCACATCCACTGTGTGAAACCTCCTGTTCCTGTAACCATCCCTGTGCTTTTGTGTGGGGGGTCTAGCTGGGTTCCCCTGGCAATTCGCCAGCTGCCCTTGGGAAAGTTCATGGAGTCGGCTAAGTAGTAGAAAAGCCAAACGTCCAGCTGAGATTGGTTTACTCCCTAGCACCCTTGGGCAGGAGCACAGCCCCACTCCCGGTCCCAGGTAGCCAACGACCACACCTAGGTTCTCCGGACTTGGCAGCTGTAACATGTGGCCTGGGCTTCCCCTTCATTTCCTGCTCCTTTCTGGCTTGCTGTCTGACTTTTCTTTGTGGAATTAAAGCTGCAAATTGACAGGATCCCATAAACACTCTAAAGTCACAAAAAAACACCAAATGCCCACCCAAACATGTGAAACTTCAAAAAATCATCCTTAGAAGATTCCCAAACCCTAAACATTCCTAAACCCCATATATGCCCTGAAAACACCATGAAAGCCCTAAGAAAACCTAAAATGCTGGGGGAAAAAAACACATATAATATTAAAAATACCCTAAAATCCCTAAGGAACTCTGTAACATCACTAAAAACACCATACTGTGCTGAAAAATACCTATACACTCTAAAAAACCACCCCTAAATCCCTTAAACACTCCCTAAAATCTTATAAAACACCCTAAAAACCCCAAACCACCCGAATGCCCAAAACACACCTTGAACGTCCACAAACAACCTAAAAGCCCTAAAAAATCACATGCCACCAAAAAGCCCTAAATGACCGCAAAATTCCAACTCATAGCCAGCCTATAGTGGGCTTCTGGAGCTGTCAGTCTTTTATGGGAACAGCTTTATCGTTCTCCCAAGGAGAAGTTGGTAGGTTTGAAACCCTGACCTCATGTTTAGCAGTCTAATAATTGCTGGACAGTGCCACCAAGGCTCTACTGGTGTAGTGGGTTACACATTGGGCTGCTAACCTCAAGGGAAATGGTTCAAAACCACCACCCACTCCTTGGGAGAAAGAAGAAGCTTTCTTTCTATTCCCCTAGATTTCTCATTGAAGGTGTAAAGTAACCTGTCAAATGCTCGCAGTGGCAGCAGCAATGTCTCATAACCATGGGGAAATGTGGTTCAGAAACTTCAGAAGCAAGCATCCACCAGTAGGTGACTGACCAGCAGTATTGACTTGGGCAAAGAGAAGGTGACATGGAAGGGTAAGGAGAAGAATGCGTGCAGAGGGCAGGTTGGCAGCTGAGCCTAAGTCCAGTAGAAACAACAGAAGAATGGCCTGTTCCTGGAAGGGCCACGGGAGATGGTGCGACTTCATGTAGCCCCCACTTACATGTGTAACAGCAGCAATTGCCTGAACACGTGGTCTCCCCAGGGAGGAGCCTTTGTGTGGTGTTAAGATGCTGTTACTGTCTGTTGTACTGTGGTGGCCTGCATTTGACTGTAATGGTGGAAATTTTGCAGCCAGTAGTTCAAATGCCTGCTGGGTCACTCACTGCAGGTAGACTTCAGCAGTTTCCAGACAGAGAGACGAGGGACGAGGACCTGGTCTTCCACTTCTGAAAGAACTGGCCAGTGTGAACCTTGTGAATGGCAGAACACTATACCTGAACATGAGTACCGCAGGCTATAAGGCATGATGGATTGACACAGTGGCTGCAGCAATGTGCTCAAACATAGGATAGTGCTGGCCTGGAAAATAGTTCATCGTCCATTAAAAAAATCATTATATAGGGGCTCATACAACTTTTGTTGTTGTTTTTCCCTAAGGGAGAGCAGTGTATTGGTACACTGAGAGGTATATAGATCAATGGATTCGAACAGAAAAGCTACACATATATTCACCAGTCAACAGGAAACTAGCCTTCGAAAAAGGACACAGAAATATCCAAAGGGACAAATTCTGCTTGCTCAACAAATGGTGTTGGACAAACTGAGATACCGTATGTAGGAAAATGAAGCAAGCCCCAAACCTTCCCCCATGCACAGAAATTAACTGAAGAGGGGTTAAAACCTGAAAGTAAACCTCCGGGCTATCATAATCAATTTTTCGATGACCTCATCGGTCAAAAATCATTGTAGGAACGCCAAAGCGTTCTTGTGTTCAACGTCTACATACATAGCAGGTGCTCCAGTAAAGGGGAATCTTGGTGGAGCTGGCTCATCCATTCCTGAAGAGAGTAGAGCACCACGTTGGCCCATCACAGAGCTCAGGTGTAGAATCTTCCTCACTGTCATCCTTTATCTCAGCAGTGTCAGTGTTGGATTATGAATTTCCCAAAGAACCAGTATCGCTCAATTCTGTGCACAATGCTGACTCACTCTCGCTGTTATTTCACTGGTCTAAAAACCCATTTAGGTTAAAATGACACTTTTTTGATGCCATGACCTAAAATTTTTAGTGAGAAAATGTTCCTAATGACATTACTTGGGTCTTCCTCTAATCCTGATGCCATGTTCTTTTTCACATAGACCAGCTTCTTGTATAAATTGCTCAGCATACAGATGGAATAAGAACAGTGAAAGGATACAACCCTGATGCACACCTTTTCTGATTTTAAACCATGCAGTATCACCTTGTCCTGTTCACAGTCTCACCTGGTTCTATCTCTTGGCCTTTGTATAAGCTCCATATGAGTACAATGAAGTGTTGTGCAATGCCCATTCTTTTCCATGGTATCCCCAAGATCCACCTCCTTCCACTCGTGCTTTCCAGAATGTGGGGTTGGGACAAAGCCTGGATAGTCTCATGGCAAGACCAGATCAGGAATGGAGCTGAGCCGGGAGCAGCTTTATTTGCTTGCTCCAGGGAAAGTCTGCCAATGTGACTAAGCCTCAGGGGCTTTCTACAAATGATAAAGGTGAATCCCTCTCTCGTTACCCACTGATCATCTCTGAGCCTCTTGCTCTCATATCCCTTGCACAGACCTCTACCATTAGATGGACAATTCGGTAACGTTTGAACACTTTTCTGATGCTGAGCCTGGGGAGCAACTAATAGCTGAGTAAATATTGATTGAAAGATGGTGAGTGGAAGAAAATAGCTTTGCCAGGTCCAGGTTGTGATGGAGATGAGAGTGTTACCAAATCCTGCTGTCCCCATGGTGGGTTAGCTGTATTGTGCCCAGTCCTGAAAGTCTGAGCCAGGGGTTTTAACGTGGCCCCTTTCAAAACATATAGGTGGAATTCTTGGACCATGAGCTGTCCATAAAGTGTGGCTTTACCAAGGTGATGTCCGCCCTGGAACGAAACAACCCAAGAACCTAGATCTTTGTGAAGGTGTTGGTAAGGGATGCCGCGGAAATCATAAACTTGACTGAAAGCAAAGGAAACTTTGCCTTCATGTGTCTGCAGCTGGACGAAGTGGTGCTGGAGCACACCCTCCTTTGCGATTCTTCTTGTTCTTTTTATGAGCTGCTCCCTGGCCTGTGCAGTCCCGTAAATCTGGAAACTCTTTGCTGGTGGGGGCAATTGTTATATCCTCCCCCCAGATCCAGATGTCTTGTCCATGGTCAGTGCGCAGTCCTTGTTAGCCAGAGGAGTGGGGCATCTAAAGGCAGGCAGGGGTCACATGCTTTTTTTCTACACTTTCTAGAAAGACCAGAGCTAAACATCTTGCAGCCCTTTTCATGGCCTCTTTCTTTTCTATATTTATTTTCCAGGAAAGAGGAGAAGAAACGCGACAGCATCTACTGACAGCAAGTCAAATGCCATCGTGTGTGTTCAGAGGGCAGGCTGGTACTCATTTGCCTAACTCCTCAGTCCCATCGTGCCATGTCCATGTTAGATTGTTTAGGGAAACAGATGACATATGTTATGATGCTAAATAAGCTGAAACAGTGCCAGGATGGAGGCAGAAGGGGTTTATTTGTTTGTTTTTAAATGAAGCATGGCTTTCTAGTGACTTATTGTGGTGGGGAAGGGGGGCACCGAGGGCAACAAGACATGGTTGTGACAGTGGTCTGGGAATTGAGACAAATCATTGCTTCTGCAGCAGAGATGAGCTGCCTCTGACCTGTCAGTTACTTGAAGGGAGACTCTGCATTTGGTCAGACAAGTCTTAGTTGGAGATGGTACCAGCTTTCCTCCTGAGCCTCTGTGGTTCCCTTTGGACTACACAGGCCCGAATCGCTTTTAGCTGAGCAACAGCAAATGGCAACACAGACTTGCCATATTGCTCTTTTGCGTACACTCTTTAAAAATCGTACTAAATATACATGCATCAAAACATTCGTCACTTCCACGCTCTACAAGATTATAACTAAGTGGCATTCTGCATGTTGTTCATATTATCATCCTTACCCATTCCAAAATTATGTCATCACCCTATGGAAGCTCAGTATCGTCTCAGGGATGGCACTTCCCCTCCAGGCCCTACTGGGTTAGGCTGGGTTGACTAGAGAAATAAATCCAAGGACACTCATATAGGTATAAGAAAGACTCCACCTCACTTATTTGTCCAATTGACATGGCATTATGTAACAACCATACTTACCTTCCTACCTATCCCTGGAAACAATTGGGAGATGTTTGTCTCTATTCATTTTCCTAGCCTAGATATTTCTTGTAAGTGGAATTAAGCAAAATGTGTCCTTTTTGAAGCTGATTTATTTCACTCAGCATAATGCTTATGAGGTTCATTCCTCTTGTAGCCTGTGTCAAGAGTTCATTTCTCTTTATGGCTGAGTAGTAGTCCATTGTATATACCGTAGGCAACATGTTTGACTTATCCATTCACCTATTGATGGGTATTTAGACCGTTGACACGTTTGCGAGATTGGGAATAATGTTGCAAGGGCCATCTGTGTATTTGTATCTATTTATGCGCTTGCTTTTAATTGCTTATATCCTTCATTTCCTTTTCTTTCCTTGTTAGACTCAGTATGATCCCCTTCTGCCCATCCTCTAGCCTCACAACCTCTGTGTCTGATGTGCCAGGATCTCACCAGGAGCCTTAACACCAAGATTCTGAGCCCTGACTGAGCATTCTGATCATCCAGGGAATTGAATATTCCGGAGCACACAGAAGATGAAGTTATCAAAACTCCTTAGGCATAACCGAACAACTGGAGGGAGTGCTTTATTGGGCTTGGGGGCTGGGGATTATAGTTGTGAGGGACACCAAGAACAATTGTCATTACCTAGACTGTAAAGACTATGGTCGACATCCACGCTGGTGAGTAGCAGCTGGATCTCAGAAGCTCACAAGTGGCCATCTAGGTGGCAAGTATTGTCACCCTCACTCTGGAGGAAAGAGTGGTGAGTGGACCACATGAACATTAGACTTCATGACTCTGAGCACAGAATAACTAGATGATCTCCAACTATCAATTCCAACTTCTTTGAAAGGGATCACATCAAAAGGTCCTAGATAGTGAAGCAAAATTCACAGTCATAAAAGAGACCAGGCTTATTGGCTGGATAGGGACTAACAGAACCTCTGAAATGATGGTCCTTATTCACTAAGTTTGAAAATGAACTCCTACCTGTGGTTCAATATTCAGCCAAATAATAGATTGGTCTACAATGGGAGCAATTACACAAGTGAGGCACACAAACCTGAAAACAGCAAACCATTTGATCTCAAAAGGGCAGTATTAATCCAAGGCCCAAGTTCAGAAGGGTAGGAAGAGAGGAGGAAGGGAAACAGAAGACATAAGTAGGGAGTGGAATAAGTCATATTATATTGTGGAGATTGCAATAAGTGGCATAAAACACAATGTGTATGAATTGTTGAATAAAAAACTGATGATCTTGGTAAACCTTCACCCAATTCACAATAAAAACTTAATGAGAGAGAAAAATATCCAAGCACCTAGGCTGCATTCCAGGCCAATAAAATCGGACTCAGTGGAGATGGGACAAAGATGTCTTTTGGACAGCTCTCTGGCGATCCCAATGAGCACACAGGCTGATACCCACCATCTGGAAACTATGGGGTAGCTGCTTCTCCGGTAATGCCTCAGGGGAGCGCTTGGGTCCGTCAAAGAATGCGGGATGATGAAGGGGCAAAGGTCATCAAACCTCACCCACAGCTTTACACTGGGGGGCTGCTCTCTGAGGAATGTGGGAAGGGTCCACTTGCATGCTGTCTCTGTGCAGCAGATCCAACAGACTCAACACCTTTCCAAAGCTGGCATGAAAGTCCGAGAGACTAGATGTGGGCACCACGCTGTGAGTTTCCCAGAAGGCACGACACAGATTGAGAGCAGTCACGGGAACACAGACTCCTCCAGAAATGCTGCCATGCGCAGAACATGCATCTCTAATTTCATTTCACACTGACTCAAGCATTCAGTCCTTTTTATGAAAACCCAGCTTCTCATTACAGTAACCGGTTTAAAATGACAATCTTCTGTTGAGCAAGTCTAAGAAATGACCTTCCTTTATTTTACATGGTATAAAAATTCAGTTTCCTAGGCCGATGGGCTCTAGGGACAGGTGTTTTTATGTACTAGACATGGCTTTCAAAGTTCTTCAATTGCCTAAATTAATAACGACTTTTTTCCTTTGGCTTTTCTAAGGGACACATTAATTTCAATCTTTTTCTAAGGAAGTGAATCTCTAGCTATCTCATTGGGATAACTTTCTGCCTTCAGAGTAGAATTTGAAATAATCTGCAAGGTTATCCCTTCCCCACCCTGCCCCAGCAGCCCAGCCTCTTTCTTCCTTCCAGCCTCCAGCCACCGGGGTTTGGTTGGGAAAGGAGATGCAGAAGGGAGTCTCTGGATTTTTCTATCTAAAGGTTGGCCACAACCCCCAGTAGACCAAATGTAATTCATTATGGCGGGTTTTGGTTTTACTACTTTAAGAGTTATCCTTAGGGAAATTACAAACAAACAGAAATAGGAAGACTTTATATTTTATTAAGGGATGTACGGCTCAGCCTCATTATATTTTAAAAGACAAAGTATAAAAAAAAATCTGGCTCCATTTAAAATGTCCTGACTAGCAGAACTTAAAATACACAAATCTTAAAATGAAAGTCTAGATGAATAAATAAAATAAACAACGAAACAGCTTTCTCAGGAAAAGCCATAATAAAGAGCTCGACTACTTTTTGAGCTGTTTAAGATGCTCGTGTTAAAGGGAAAAGAGTATCATTGTTGACTTTGAAATGTAGAACCATTTGCTTAATTCAGTGATGCTAAAATGGGCAGTTTGGCTGAAGAAAGAAATTGGCTTGTAGCATTTGATGAGCAATTTCTTCTTTTGAATATAGAAATGACCAGGGATGCGGACACGCTTTTTATTCTTTTGAGGACCCTCTAACCAAGAAATCTTTTAAATGATCATTACACAGTGAATGCCTGGAGGCTCTGGAAACTATTTATTTTGACATTATTATAAGCTCAAAATGATTCACCAATGCAAAAGAAGAAGAGAAAAAGCAATTAAATACTAAGCTGTAAACACTGGAAGCTTTTCTGTGCTGAAAATAATTGGACAGAGTTTTTTCTTTTTTTAAGTAATAGTGTCCAAAGAGATTCAATGATCTTATTGCTTATGGATTTGGAGCTTAACTATATTCCTTATTTTAAATTTGATATTAGAATAGCAAGATTATAGACCATGATACAGTGTGACTTGGAGAAGTATCATTTCATTAAATTATCAAGTTAAGGCTCAAGGAGCCTGGTGGAATGTGTGTGACCATGAGGCCGGCCAGTTGGAATCCGCTAGTGGCTCACAGAGAAAGATGCGGTTCTCAGCTCCTGTAAAGATTTAGAACTTCGGGAACCCACAGGCATAGTTCTACGTTGTCCTTTCAGGGGTCCTCAAACTTTTTAAACAGGAGGCCAGTTCATTGTCCCTCAAACCCGCTGGAGGGCCGGACGATAGTTTAAAAATAAAACTATGCACAAATGCCTATGCGCACTGCACATACCTAATTTGAAGTTAAAAAAAAAAAACGGGGCAAAAACACCCGGCGCGCTGAATAAATGTCCTCTGAGGGCCATGCGGCCCGCAGGCCATAGTTTGAGGACCCCCTAGATTGATATAAGTCAGAATTGACTTGATAGTGTTAGGTTTCTGGGGTGGTTGACCTCAGTTCTTGCTTAGCAACGCTGAAAGAATTCATATGGCAGAAGCAGTTTTGTAAATCCAAGTGAATGTTATGGAAGAAAGTTTCAGGTATCGCAGTCCCCAAAAGTCCCCAGTATCTCCGGAAAGCACGCCGGGCTGCATGGCAGGGGTGGGGAAAGTTTGCAGCTGAATATGGCGGTTTCATGGGAGGAATACCTGAGCAGGAGTGCAGAACCAGCTGAGGAGCCACGGCAGGAACCCCCAAGGGCCTCACCCTCCACTTGCAGAGCACGTGAACAAGGGAGGGCGACAAGGAGCCCAGGCCTACTTCTATCACCTCCCAACACCACTGGAGGACATTGGTCGATCGTATTGGTTGATTTCGGTGCACTTTTGTGAAGTCCTATTCTGTATGACCAGGTGGACCTTCCACCTGGGTCTACATGACTTGGGTCAGAGCATGCTCAGTTCTGAATTTTGCCATAGGTGTCTAATGAGTGTGCCTGATGTATTTCCAACCCCTTTATTGTGGCCCGGACAGCTCATTTTCGTTTAGTGCTGGCATTTGGGAAGACAAGCCCTAATCTAGCAACCTGTCAAGAGCAGTAAGTGAATGGAATTACAACTCAACTCATAGCCATAAATTCAATTCGGACTCATAGCGACCCGAGAGGACAGGGCAGAATTTCCCCCTCAGGATTTCTGGGGCTGGAATTCTTTACAGGAATAAAAGTCTCTTTTTTCTCCCTCCCAATGGCTCCAAAGGACTGACCTTGCAAGGAGATGTCCAGCGGGTGCCAGCAGGCTCCTTCATTGAAAATCTCTGCTAGTTTCTGAAGCGGGAGGGAAATTTTGAGGAGGCCGTCTGCGGCAGAGTTAACTCCCCATTAAAGCCAATGAGCTTTTCCACATCTCTCAAAAAACAAACAAAAAAACCTAAAGTGACTACTTCAGATTAATATGCTGTAGGTAGAACCAGCTCCCACTCACCAAACCAAACCAATCAACCAACCAACCAACCAACCAACCAACCAAACAAACAAAAAAAACCCCAAATCCTGTTGCCTTCAAGTCAGTTCTGACTCATGCTCACCCCTTGTGGTACAGAGTACAATTGTTGCATGAGGTTGGCTAGGCTGTACCCTTTATGAAAGCAGATGACTCCTTCCTTTTGTGGTACAGCTAGGTGGTTTGAACTGATAACCTTTATATAAGCAGCCCTATCCAGCGATCTATGTCAACTAAAGTGTCAAAGCATGTAAAGACTGATCCACAACCCCCACTTCTCTCTTCCTCTTCTGTGATGACCTGGAATCCACCTTTTGATCTGGTGGCACCATATTTGTGAAGCAGCCCGAATCACTGACGGACGGTGTGCAGGACAAACACCCTGTAGAATTGCCCTTCCAGTGTCAGAATTTGCATGAACAAGAATAAACTTCTAGATTTTAAGCCACTGAGGTTCCAGGGGTAGCTTCTTTCTGCAGAACAGACTAGGCTACCCTGCCTGATCATCTCTTCACAGGGTTTTTGTGGAGAGCTACTGGAGCAGCTCGATCCAGGGGAGCTGCCAAAGCAGATACCTACACTTTATCTGGGATTGTAGGTTGTAGTACCAAAGTTTTTATTTGCCCGGGAGGCACTGAGTACATTTTTTTTCTTCTGAAAACAGGACAATATGTAAGTAAGTTTGGAGACATATGTAGCTGGAGCTGAAAGTCCTCTTACCTTGCAGTTTTCTTTGGTAGAGATAGACTTGTTCTTAATGAAACCCATGACAGTCAGTGTCACAAATGACTTCTGAGGAGAGGCCAAACAGCTAAGTCAAGGCCAGCCTACCATTCTCTTAAATGCTGTCTCATGCTCTCATCTGCTCTGACGTGTCTGCTCAGGGGCATGTGGCAGCCACTGGGCGGGCCTTACCATTGGCACTGAAAATCATTGTAGGGGATATTAGAGGATTTACATCAAGAAGACCTGACTTCCTGGCCATTGCTCGGGGGCCACAGTTCCCAAGACAATCAGTGTCAAGGGCAAAACAAAATAAAACATGACGAGGGCTCTGGGGCTGGGTTGAGCTGGATATGTAACCAAAGCCCCTTTCTACCAGAATCTTCCCAAGAGGAGATTGCTCTTTTCCATAGCTAAACAATTTTGTTTAACACACGTTCTGCTGAGGAACCTTCTGGGAAGCAGAAGAAAATAAATCTGCCTTCCTTTGAATTAAGCTGGGTTGGGTCCAAGCCCTGTGTAGTGTCTATTCTTCTCATAACATCTAAAGGAGTCTGATTTCACCATTCTTAGCTATTAAAAAAAAAGTTCCAGGCACAATAATTCAATTTAAAATTACACACCAGGAGTAGTTCATATTTAATACACTTTATACAGGTATTACAGGTACAAGGGACGTACTTGTTAACTGCCAGGTTGCTGGCTTGAACCAACCAGCTACTCCACAGGAGGTACTGTGTTTCTGTGAAGATATACAGCTTGGAAGCCCACTGGGAGAGCTCTCCTCTGGCTTGAGTCTGAAGGTGCTTGACAGCAGTAGCCTTTTGTTTTTATAGAGGTATAAAGCTTTCTTTCTTTTTTTTTTTTTTTTGGTATAAAGCTTTTTAGAACAACAAAAACAATTCCTTTTGGAAGTAAGCCAGAGCTAAAACCACAAGTTACATGCTTTACTTTTTTTCTGTCCTGCTGCTGGCAGCCACCCTTTCATCGATTGTGCACACCAGCATGGTGGTGAAGTGGTGAACTCTGCGCTCTCACTCCCCTGGCTTCACCCTCGGTCTCCTCACTCATCGTGTGGCTTCACCCAATGCACGGAGCCTCCTGCAGGCTCCTCACCCTGTGTGTGTAAAAGTGCGAAGGAGACAGACTTCCTCAGAGCTGTGCTTTAGAGAGAATCCTCCTCACATACTCAGCACTGCCTTGAATAGGGCAGCACTGCATACATGACAGCTACTTGATGATTGTTGATGGTGGTGGTGGTGTGTTTGTACGGATAAAAAAAGAGCCCTGAATGGTTATGTAACAAGTAAGGGAATAAATAGATCTTCCTTCATCCACCTTCATCTTTCATTGTTCTATCACTCTCTGATTGCAATATTAGAGGCTAAAATGGGCAGAATTCCCACCTCTGAACAAAGTTTGTGCACATGGGTGTGCATGCTTGTGTGTCCATGTGAGTGGGCCTGTACAATGTGTGTGCACGTGTGTGTGCACATGTGCACTGGAGCCTGGCAGCAGCAGGGGAGGCGCCTGTCTCTGTTCAGCAGTATCTGACGGCTGCTGCAGGGGTAATGAGAAGTGATTGATGATCTGTTCAGGGAGCTCCTGGGGTGGACTCAGGGAAGGAGCAGCAAAGAAGACATACTCATCTCCCCCGTATTTAGATGAGGTGACGGAGGTGGGTGGTAGAGGAGCAGCTACTCAGTAATGAGATAACAGGGGAAAGGCCTTGGATGAGGTGCCAGACAGCCCTGCTTTCCCAGAGAGGGTGGGGACTGGGAACGAGGCTGCATCCTGCCTAATCAGTTACAGTTGCTCTGTCACTCTGGAGAGGGAGGCAGATGAGGCAGGGAGCTTCCGGAATCTCTCATCTCCAGTCCTTCTAGGTGGATGTGGGAGCGTGTGAGGACGGCCACACTGGAGGGTCAGGGTTGATCGCCTTGCAGTGTGGAGCCCGGCCTGGACCTGCGTTGTGAAGGGTGACTAAGGAGCTCTGGGGGCAGGGTTCTGGGTGGCGGCTTTGTCTACTAAGACCCACAGCCGCGCCCTGTGTTGCAATGTTGGCATGCAATGTGCAAAGACTTGAGACAACGTGAAATGGACCATCCACTTCACTTGGAAAGACAGGAGGGCTGAAAATCAGATTGGGAGATCTGATCTCATTTGCTGCACAGTTGTGAGAGGAGATATTCCTGGCTTCTCTCATGTTGGGAACCGGACATAATCAGCCTGACAAAACCAAGGCCATATTGCCTGCCCAGCAGGGCTAAAGCCACGTCACCTCAACCTTATCTTACCCTGACACACACCAGATGGCCCACCCTTGTCTGCTCCAGCACCGGACATTCCAACTGCAGACTTGCGGCCGCCTGCCCTGTGTGCTCTACACCCCCGCCCTTCCTTTTTTTTTATCTCCCCTTTGAACTCCCTTGTTTGTCTCACCCTTTATAGAGAGGCTAGTGTAGCAATAAACTCAGACCTTGACAAGAATCTGCTTGGTCTCGCTCCTCTCTCTCGCCCGTTTCTCTTTCAGGCTGGGTCCTCCTTGGAACCCCTCGAATAACTGAGTCCCTCTGGCATGAAGGAGGTGATACGAATGCATTGATAGCCTAGTATCTGTCAGCTGGGAACCACAACATAGTGAGAGCCCTTATTAATCATTTGGAGATTAGCTGAGGGGTGGGAGAAGCCAGGCATGAGGCTTTCCAGGGCTGCTCAGCCTGCACAGGAGTCCTTTCCTGGGTTGGACAGAGGTGCTGCCATCTGAAAGCTCAGATAGAGCAGTTGGAAAATTAACTGACCTGGTACAAGATCTATTTACATATATCAAAAGATCCTGGGTAATAACATCTCATGTTTGTGCAGCATGCCACACTTGTCAAAGGGCTTTCTCATTTACTGTCTTACTTGGTCCTCAAACTAAGAGGCCTTTGGGCAGCTATTGATGTTTAATTTTGGGCGTGGTAACAGCTATGGGTATAGTACTGGGCTTGGAATCAGGCTGTGCAACCCACAGCAGGTCACTTAGCTGCTCTGGATTGGCTTTCTTCCTCTATGAAGGTCAGCGCTTGGACTAGACCATTTTCCCAGTGGCAGCTCTGCTGACATTTTGGTCAACATCATTTTTGTGGGGCTGTGTTGTTCCCTGCACCAGGATGCTAAGCGAGCATCCCTGGTCTCAGCCCACTAGATGGCAGTGGGGCTCCCTTCTTCAGAATGTCTCCAGGCATGGCAAATGTCCCCAGCAGAGCATGCTGCTGGGCTGGCGCACGGCAGGATGATGCACTCAATGAGTTGGATTTTAAGTTTTCAGGTACTTTACATGTCTGCACAGGGAGACTACATCAACAATTACCCAGCAGTCAATGGGTCATCACTGACCCTCTCTATAATTCCAACTGAGATCATGAAGCACCGACTGAGTTTCTGAGCTTAGCACCCTGCATGGCACAAGTTGTTTAGCACTCAGCTACAAACTAAAAGGTTGGCAGTTCAAACCTATCCAGAGGCCTCTTAAACAAAATCCTGGTGGTCTGCTTCAGAAGAGTTGGAGCCATGAACACCCCATGGAGTGAAGAGATATAAACATGAATGTGGATGTGACTCTAGGTATAGCTACAACCGGTAACCATGGAATCAACTACAGCATGGAATCAACTTCAACTCCTGGCCTCCTTGTGTGTCCAAGAAGAACTGTGCTCCCCAGGGTCTTGAAAGGCTGCTTGGTCTGAAGTAGATTTGCAGGCCCTTCTTTCTACGTGCCGCTGGGTGGCCTCAACCTTCCAAGCATGCTATTAAAAGCCAATCCGTCACCTGTGTGCATCACTGAAGACACACGGACACAGGGAGCAATGCCCTGGCTGGGGCACTGGAACAGCGCTGGCATGCAGTGAGTGCTGCCCAGTTAGCGAACAGGTCTTCCCTTGGTACTTTCTCAGGTCTGTGTGAAGCTTTCTAAGCATCCAGAGTTCTCGGCCTGATTCTGCTGCCAACTTGCAGTGTGACTTCGAGCTAGTCTCTTGCCCTCTCTGGGCTTGATAACAAAAGCAGGGCAGGCCAGACACAAATATCGTGTGGCTAGCAGGGGAAAGCAGTTGAGGACACAATTGCAGATGGAGAGTTCATCCTTTGGACTCATCGCCCCTCCTCCCTAACACCCCCCCCCCCACTACACACACACACCTTTTCAACTGCACCAGATGGGTTTTAACTTTCCGGCACCAGAAAAGCAGACCTTGAGTTTTTTCCTTTATGGAATGTAGGCCACCCCTGCTTATGTGTCACATTCAGTCCTCGTTCTTCTCCCTACTCTTGTCCCTCCTCCAGTCTTCAACAAGTGACTGCAGGGTGGTTTCCCAGCAGGGCTGTGCTCAAAGATTCATAATGCTGGGTTTTCCTTTAGTTCTCCACAGTCTTGGGCTTGGAACAATCCAGGCATTACCTTATCAACTGCTCATTTTAGGTGGGAAGGACGGGGGCACTGGAAACACCGTATGGGCTCAATCCTTCTCTGCACGCATGTGAGGGGTTTCCAGGAGTTCGAATTTCAACTTAAGTGATTTATTTTTTGTTGTTTAATCGCATGCCTGTCATCTGCTGGACATTTCTTCTACAGTGTTTTGTTGTTGTTAACCCCATTTCTAAGATCAGAGATAGAAGGGTCAGGCACAATAGGCAGTTAAATTGACTCAATCTGGGGTGTGAACCTGCTTCTGTCTGGTTCCTCATAGCCCTCAGTCATTTTAATGGAGGTGTTGTGAAGGGTGTGGGTTCAGCAGCCACACACTGCCTCATCTCGCCTCCTCGTTGATAGGCTGTGTAGCCTTACATGAGTTGTTTAATCTCCTACCAAGCTTGTGAGAGCACTACTTTTGTTAGCTTCATTTTACCAAGGCTGTGAGAGGTCAGGGGAGCGAAGGCTTACAGATTGCCTGGCATATAATATGCTAATGAGAGTCAAGATATATAACTAAGCATGTCTCTGTTCTAGGTTCTGTCAGTACCTGGTGTGGCCACAAAGGAGAAACCTGGTTTCCTGCTATTTTGAGCATCTAGTGTGAATGGCAGGAGATAAGTCACATGCTAATGAACCCTTGTGGTGTATTGGTTAAGCACCCTGGGGCCCGGCTATCAAAAGATATAGTGTCCAGGGTCTTAAAGACTGGAAGATAAACAAGGGGCCATCTAGCTAAGAAACAACAAAGCCCACATGGAAAAAGCACACCAGCCTACCCCAACATGATCGCTGAAGACAAAGCGGGTGCATAAGCAAATGTGGGCATGTTTTCTTGATGTGCACTCACCCTTTACATAAAACTCTCTCTTATACATACGCGTTTCTGTGGATTTGTTTCGCTAAGGCACCCAGACTAACATAAGCAGCATGGAACGCATTTAAGAAGCCTAGACAAGGGCAGGGCAGGATATTTGGAGGGACTGGATCCAGAATTAGAGAGGAAGGGGTGCTGGAGGTGAAACGGGCTGCTAGCTCCCTGTCCCAAGGAGGACAATGAGACTGCTGGCTCCCATGAAGATTTACAGTCTTGAAAACTCCATATAGGGTCACTGTGGTTGGAATCCACTGGACGGCAGTGGCCTTTTGGGATTGAAGGTGGAAGCCACCAACGACTTCCTGCCATTGAGCCAAGGAGCCTCCGGAGAGTGTGTGAACTTCTGGAATACAGCGAACAACCTCTGCACATCTGCTTTTCGTGCTGCCCAAGTCATGCATTGACATTTTTCCAAAAGTGAACCATCACAGCTGCTCTCTCAGGAAGCTGGGGGCTGAGCCCGCTGGTTCCACTCCGTCAGCATTTCTGGTCCGGGTACCTGCCCTCTGCCCCGGCACAGGCAATGGGCTTTTGGAAGCAGTGCTCCCTGGGTAGTGGGTGTGATTTGGCTCCTCTGGCCTAACATGATGAATGCTGAGAGGGGGTGGATACTAGGGGGTTAAGCTCCCTGACCTTTCCCTAGCCCAGGGGAAAACTTACTATTTAAAGTAAGTTTTAGACAGAATCTTTAGAAAGATAAATTGTTTACTTAATGTACACAATTACTCCCCAACACATCTGTTTTGTGTCTGCTCAACTCAACCTCATAGGCTATGGATGACCTTGAGCAAGTTTTTAAAGTCACAATGGGTTTCTACCAGGATTGAGAGTTCAGCTCTCTCAACTCTCCAACTGGTTATTAGCACCATAGTCTCATTTCTATTTATGGATTTACTTTGTTTGAGGGAAAAAAGACTCCCAATTCAACTATATTTTATTAGGAACTCCTTTGCTATCTTTTACACAAGAAAAAGGCACAAACCGCTGTTCTGGATGAAGGAGGGCATCCGCATGAGGCCCCAATGGTGTCGGAAGGACCCACAGCCACAGTTGCTTAAATAAAATGACACCCATTCTGTCCTGCTGACTCTGACTCATAGTGACTCTGTGTAGGGATCCTGAAGTTGCTACCTTTACAGGAAGCAATAACCTCATCTTTCTCCTGTGGAATGACTAGTGGCTTTGAACCAGCGACCTTGCTGTTAATAGTCCAACACTATCCAGCATCACCACCTGAGCTCCTGAAAGCTTAAATGAGACATGGAAAACAAACACCTTTGTCACAAAACTGTCCCTGAAGACGGATCAATTCATGGAGTTGCGGGAGGGCCTGTGAGAGCATGAGCGGGACCTTCATTGGGATGTGCACACGACCGTATATCGCTGAGTCTGGCCCGGGGAGTGGACGCAAGCACACTGCCTGATGGACAAGCTTTCTACTGCCAGTCAGCAGTAGGAAAGAACTCAATGGTGGCTGAATGTGTGGCCCCTCAAAATGGATTCAGGGTCTCCACATAGACTCTCACTGTGAGCCACAGCCTATTGCTCAAAATTTAAGCTCAAATATGACTTAAATGCCTAACATTCTGTTTCCTTAAACTAGAGTACTGCCAGGATCAACTAGAGGCCTGGATGACCTATCAGGTCTGAACAACGATCTCAAATCACTTCACATGATCCATTCCACCAGTCATGTCACCAGTCACGCCTCCTCACTTACCCATTCCAGAGACTGTGCCTGTATAACCTATCGACTAACACATTCCCACATGTCGTGCTTATGAAACCAACCATCATGCTGGAATAAGGACCAATCACGATGTAAGGGGCAGGGTCAATGGGAAAGCAAGATAGGGGCTGAGGGGAGCCAAGAGGGTCCCGTCACTCAATCCCTAAACCTGATCTAATGTCACTAGACTGGGGTCTTCCTCACATCTCAAGGGCACCCGATTCATGATTGAAGTGAATTGTGTTTATTCAATCTTTGTTCTGCTTACCGTCCTGCTATGCTGCCTCCTCTTCTTGCTTTATGTTGTGGTGACAAATGGCTTGAGAGGGATTTGACATAGGGAGAAAGCCCACCCACATCAACTGTCACCAGAAGCAGACACTAAGTTCATTTCTCTCACCTCACAGAACTATGCACACCAGACACTGGTAGAGCTGCCCGGAAGGGGAACCCTTAGTGCAGTGGTTCTCACCCTGTGGGTTGCGACCCCTTTGGGAGTCATATGACCCTTTCACAGGGCTCGTCCAATTCATAACTGTAGCAAAATTACAGTGATGAAGTAGCAAGAAAATCATTTAATGGTCGGGGGGTCACCACAACAAAAGGACCTGTATTAGGAAGGTTGAGAACCACTGCCTGAGTGTGCTTAGGACTTTGCTGCCCTCAGGGTCACCAGACATTCCTGAAGGCAGAGTCACTGCAGGAAGCCCTTCTGGGAAATGCCCTGAAGCCAGGTCTCAACCAACTCCATCCACCCTCACCCTCCTAGATCCTAATCATAGGCTGCATGGAAATGCTCCCTGCCACTTCAAAGACTGTAAGTCCATGGGAGCAGAAAGCCTTCTCTTTCTCCCTTGGAGTGGTGGCTGGTGAGTTCAAACTGCTCACCTTCTGGGTAACATAACCCACAGACCAGCTCCCCCTGAGCTCAGTTTGGTTTGCCACACAGCACACATTGTTGGGAACCTTCTGAAGTAGCTGTGCCATGTGCAGGTTGGGGGATTTCGCACAAGATGCAGAATTCCACCCTCTCTTGGAAAAAATAATTTTTGCAATAGCCTTGTATTCTCTTCTGGATCTGAGTAGCAGCTACTCTCATGCAGTGCTAGCACATACATGCTAGGTCTTACGCCGAGTCTGCTCCATGCTTTCCTGTGTCCTATGTGGCGCTGTAGGCACCCAAGGCATGGACTCTGCAGCCTGGGTTCAAATCTCTCCTTTCCACTTCCTCACTGTGTGGTCATAGGCTCATGACTTTATCATCCTGTGCCACTGATTTTTCATCTGTAAAATGAGGCAAGAATAGAGTCCACACATAGGCTTGTTAAGTGAAATAATTGAATTATTATATACAAAAAGCTTAGAACATTGCTCGGCATCTTGCAAATACTGTTAGGTAGCTTAGCATAGGGACTGGGTCATCCATTACATATGCTCAGGTTCAAACTTCCGGCCAGGAAGGGGTGGTACACCTAGGTGGGTGTTACACCTGGATTGGCCCATCTGGGCCAGGTGAATTCAATCCAGCCAATGGGGTTGACCAGGACCATCAACCATGCCTCCCTATGGAGGAATTGAAAAGGCAGGATCTTGACCTCTCCGATGCCTCCCTTCACCCACTTTTCTGTTGTCCGTCCCCCAGGGAGGGAGGAGGTCACATGTAGATACTTGTAATCGGTTTCCTCTTTCCAATCCACCCTCCCTCTACCCTCCCACTATCACCACTCACAAATTATCAAGGTTTCTTGAGGGATGGGGGAGCGGGGAGGAAGGGGTAAAAATGAGGACTTGATTGATGCCAGGGGCTTAAGTGGAGGCAAATGTTTTGAGAATAATGAGGGCAGTGAGTGTACAATGTGCTTTACACAATTGATGTATGTATGGATTGTGATAAGAATTGTATGAGCCCCTAATAAAACGATTTAAAAAAAAAAAGGCAGGATCCTGGAGCCCACGTAGTGACTTTCTCTCCAGCAGCTTCTAGGCAAGCTGTGCAGGGGTGAGGGGCCCTGAGGTGCCTGTGTAAACCTGAAACTTCTTCTCTCAAAAAACTCCCTTGGATCACAATCCAAGCTGCGGAGTGAATTCTTTCTCACGCGAAGCCAAGGACTGAGGTATATTTCTCCCACGAGAGATCTAACAATAGTATCTCTTATTATATCATTAGGAGCCCTGGTGGTGTAGTGGACTATGCATTAACCTGCTAATCGCAAGGTCAGGGGTTTGAACTGACTAGCCCGTCCGTGGGAGAAATATGAGGTTGTCTATTTCTGTAAGGCAATGGTTCTCAACCTTATGAATGCCGCCACCCTTTAATACAGTTCATGTTGTGGTCACCTGCAACCATAAAATTACTTTCATTGCTACTTTATAACTGTAATTTTGCTATCGTTATGAATTGGATGACCCCTGTTAAAGGGTTATTTGATCCCCAAAGGGGTCGCGACCCACAGGTTGCGACCCCTGCTGTAAGGATTTAAAGTCTCAAAACCCCAAAGGGGCAGATCTTTGTCCTATTGGGAGTCAATAAAATGGTAGTTAGGTTTTTTTCTGCATCAGTATCAGATTCTGGTGGCAATCTCAGTCATCCTGCATTGTGGTCTGGTTTGAACTCCGGAAATGACTGCCCTGGTTTGAGGTGAGGGCCACGGTGCTTCAGTGGTAGACCTCTCATCGACTTTCACCGGGAAGACCCGGGTTTGATTTGCAGCCAATGTGCCCCAGACTGTCAGTGAAGGTTTGTGTGTTGCTATGACACTGAGCAGGCTTCAGTGGTGTTTCCAGACTGAAACAGAATAATGAAGAAAGACCTGATCATCCCCATCCACACATTGACCTATGGCCCACCACTGTTGGCTTCCTCTCCCAGTCCTGGTGGTAGCACAGATAGGCACAGTTTGCTCCACTGCCCATGAGGTGCCCATGAGAGGCTGACGCGACAACCACAGTCAAGATCAACAGCTTAAACTCCATTCTGGGTCTATGGAAACAAGAACAACCTTCTGAATTGAGGTCGCATTGCTATTTGGGACTGGGAGGATGCCTTTGTGATATGGATTGCACTCTGGATCCAAAGGGGGACTTTTAAACACAGCCACATAGCAGCTCCGGAAATTGCCATAGTGAGAAGGCAGGTTTAAAAAAAAAAAAAAAAAGCTTTTACTGGCTTGCTCAAAGGAGGCTGCGGGTAGATTGGGGGGTGGAAAACTCCTCTGGAAATGGAAAATTTTTTTATCCTTACATATGCATCATTTCTTCTGGTCCTGAAAGAAAACACAAAGCAGACGAGAGGAGGAAACGGAGACTGGCAGTCATCTTGTTGGTATTCCCACAGCACCCCCTCCTTAAGCGCTTGCTGCCATCTCATCCAACTCCACTCAGTGTATTTTCACCCGGCAATGATGCAGAAATGTCTGCGTACTCCAGTTTTATTGTAGTCGGGCAGCGTTTATGGCTTTGACGTTCAACTGAGCATGGCAGGACGTCTAGAAGCAATTATAACCAGCACCTGCTCTGTCTGTGCGGTGGGCAGGCAGTGACGGATTCCCAGCCTCCGGAACACTAGTGTTCCCTCCCAGCTCAGGATAATGACGGTGACACTCGGCCCCCTTGTTGTCTGGGGAGCTCAAGGAGCTCTCCTCTGAAACCTCAACTTATGGGCATTTCTTTGAGTGAAGACATCAAATTAGTGACTGGAAAGGAAGGCGTAGGAGATGATTATTGGCCACAAGACAAGCCTCAACCGCCTCCAGAGAGCATGTCTCCTAAGTGCAAAGTGTGGAGAGGGAGGAAACAATTGATCACAAATGGAATAGACTCTGAGTCTCACCACACAATGTGTGTGTGTGGTCACTGAGGCGGCAACATTATGACTGGGGGACGGATACGGTTTGTGCAGCCGTGATTGCCATCCAGAATGTGGCATGCTATTGTGAAAAATGATTTTTTATTCTGAGCAAATCTCTGCTTCCACTTGCTTTAATGCTTCGCCGGAGAGCAGGGGACTCTGGGAGGGGTGGGGGGCGCACAGGGCTGGGCTGACCTCAGGAACTCATGTGTAAAGGGCTTTTTCTCACTTGGAAGCAGGCTGTTCTTTCTGGTAAAGCTTGTTTGTGAACCTTGCCACATCTGCATCCGAAGAGGGAACTGAAGGTGACAAATGCCACGAGGAGCCCCGGGCACATCTTGTTTCATTTGAATCCCAGTTTTACCTTTCCTCCTTTCTGGGTTCTGAAGCATCAGATGGGTGCCAAACGCTTCCACGGACAACTAAAGCTGAACAAGGTGGAGGCAGATGAAGAGCAACGGGAGGTTGGTGTTTGGGAGACTGAATACTTGGGCTTCCTAGGCCAGTCCAGTTGGTGGTTAGAGCCCTGTTTCAGATTCCACTGTAATCTCCTAGTGTCCAAGGACCAAGTGGCTCCTAAGTCCAGAATTTCTGTTACATGTGTCACCAAGGAGGAGTTGGGCTAAAATGCATTGAAGAATAAAGCAGGAGCTTGGCTTATGAATCCACTCTCTGATTCTGAAATTTCAAAGGCTCCGTGCACAGACATTTCAACACTGAAAGCACAGCAGGGAAAACCAAAGACTTGGGCTTCCTCCTTGTCCCTCTTTTTGGGCTTTTACGGTTTTCCAAGGCGCCTCCCTGAGCCGAGTGTTGTATAGGTCAGGTTTAAAGATGTCCTAGTTCCGAGGGACTTGCTGTTCTGCTTTCTTTTTCAGGGAGACCTGGTTTCTTGTCTTGTGGCCAAACACAGAGCACAGATGTCTGTGGGCCTCCTCCCTTTCCCCTGACCTTTGCTCTCTTCTCTGGATACACTACTGACCTGTTCTCCCTTACAAGATCTGAACTGCTCACAAACTTCGATGAATTCTCATCCTAGCAAGAAGCATCTGAGCATCTTATTAGAGCCTGTATGAGTTCTGTTCTGGATGCCTATTTGTGCAAATTCAGGGTCTGGCATGGAAACATTCCATGTCCACAGACCCGCACAGATAATATAAACTCCAACAGTAGTTTAAGGTTTAAGGTGGTAACAGGGAACGCTGGGGCCTGTGGCTCCTGGTGAACCTCACAGGCTGTCTAAAGGGGCTACTTCCATCTCAATGTAACCATACAGGAATGTAGACCTGTTAGGTAGCAAGACAAGGGGTTGTTCCTCTCCATGCTTAGGGGGCCCCCTACAGGAGGTTGGAAGCCAATGCAGGCTAAAGGGCATGCACCAATTCAAGGCCAAGCCAGGAGAGCTTAATTGACGCCTCACAGCTGAAAGCCCTTAAAAGGCTGGAACCTTCCCTTCAGCTGCTTCTCTGCCTTCCACTCAGCAGGGCTGGGTGTGCAGTGTCATGAGGGTGCCCGTGTTCAGTTTACTCTAACACCGGAACCTTCTTCTCTCCTGTATATAAACCCACTCGGATCACCAACCAGGCTTTGGTGTGAATTTCTTTCTAGTGTGTAGCCAAGGACCGAGACATTTCCCACCCGAGAAACCTACAGACCCAGACTTACAATAAACCCATATGTGTGTGTGTGTGTGTGTGTGATACACACACACACACACACACACACACACACACACACATATATGGCAAGAGGTGAACAGGTCTAGCCAGCAATGGTGAAGAGGGCCCTGGGCTTGAGATTGAGAATGATTCTGAAGTAGAATCCATAACCCTTAGAAATGTATTGGCCTGCTATACCAATCCAATTACCCTCAACCTTCTTCAAAGAATTGGAAAAACTGACCACCAACTTCATATGGAGAGGGAAGAAACCCAGAATTAGCAGAGAACTCCTCAAGAAGAAGGACACAATTGGAGGACTCGCCCTATCTGATTTCAATGCCTACTACACAGCTACAGTGGTCAAAACAGCATGGTACTGGCACAATGATAGACACTCAGACCAGTGGAAAAGAATAGAAAGCCCAGGAGTAAAATCATCAGCATATAGACAACTGATCTTCGACAAGGGTCCCAAAAATGTCAAGTGGGAAGCAGATGCCCTCTTTAATAAGTGGTGCTGGAAACAATGGATATCCACATGTAGAAAGTTGAAATAAGACGTCTACCTCACCCCATGCACAAGAATACACTCAAGGTGGATCACAGATCTAGAAGTCAAACCCCAAACCATCAGGACCATTAAGGAGGGAATCGGGACTAATCTCAGAGTACTGGCCCAGGGAGCACATAGGCTCACTGCAACAGGGAAGGGGACACACACAGGTGAATTGGAAATCGACAAATGGGATCTAATAAGAATAAAATGCATGTGCACCTCGAAAGACTTTGCCAAGAGGGTGACAAGGCAACCCACAGACTGGGAGAAGATTTTTAGTAATGACACATCAGACAAAGGGCTCATTACTAAAATCTACAACACCATCGTGACCTGCAAAAAGAGGAAAACAGTTAACCCCCTAAGGAAGTGGGCAAAAGAAATGAGAAGAACTTTCACTAGAGAGGAGATCAATATGGCCAATAAACATATGAGAAAGTGCTCGAAGTCCCTTGCCATAGGAGAAATGCAAATCAAAACAACCATGAGATACCACCTAACACCCCTGAGGCTAGCCCAGATCAGTAAATCAGAGAGCAACAAGTGTTGGAGGGGCTGTGGTGAAGTAGGAACCCTCCTCCACTGCTGGTGGTCGTGTACATTTGTACAGCCACTGTGGAAAGCAATCTGGCGATACCTAAAGAAAATGGAAATTGATCTACCTCATGACCCAGCCATCCCTCTACTGGGCATATACCCGGTTGAAGCAGCAAATAAAACACGACCAGTCATATGCGCTCCAATGTTTATTGCGGCACAATTCACAATGGCAAAGGCTTTGAAACAGCCTAAGTTTCCATCGACAGACGAGTGGATTAGCAAACTTTGGCACATACACACAATGGAGTATTATGCAGCACTGAAAAGCACCGATGAGCACATGAAACACGTTATTTCATGGGAAGAGCTGGAAGGAATTATGTTAAGCGAGGTAAGCCAGACCCAAAGGGACAGGTACAACATGAGTCCCCTGAGGTAAGTACAATCAGCATGACAGAAATAGAAGAATAAACATCCATCCCACAATAAACGGGAGGAAGCATAGATAGTTGGAGGGAGGACAGGCCACACCTAGGGAGGTACATAAGAGCCCAGCATAAAGAAGGGGTAGTGGGGTAGGGAGAGGGAGAACCGGGAGGGGGAGAATCCGAATGGATGGTATGGGGGGGGGGCAGGGTACTAACCCACCCGGGGGAGAGTATCGGTTATGTCCCCACAGATTTGGAACATGCATACGGACCCCAACACGACACACCAAACAAGGAGGACAACGCAAAGTACAGAGGTCTACACAAAGAGGTTGGACGACAAGCCGGCCCAAACCAGAATTAGGCCGACCCCCACACTCGAAGGGAATACCACAGAAAACAAAAATAGATTGTCTGGAGTGGGAAAGGAACTGACCCACCACACCACATCCAGAAGGAAGCTGAAACAAAAGAAGGAGAAAGGACATAGTGGAGTACACCTGGGTCCACCAAGCCCAAAGTCGATAGACCAGCTAGAAGAGCCCATCATACAGAGAGGACCATTCAGCTGACCACACTACGAGATATGACATCCTGCACCAACACATGGCCCTACACGGGACAGCACCTGAGACACAATGGGGGATGGGCAACTGAGCTGACCCCGCCACACTGAGGCAAACACTGGGGACATGCAATGGAGCAGCGGAGGAAGCAGAGCAAAGGGAGCCCGAGGGAGTAGAAAGGATGGTCTTCTGGGCCAGGACGTGGCGCCTCACAAGCTACACCTAGAAAACACTCCTAAAGGCCAATGAAAGGACCTTGAACTACTAGCAATTTTTTCTTTTAATATTTGCTATCTTTTTGTTTAGTCTTTTAAAATTTGTTTTGTTTTTTTACCCAGTAAATTTTGTATGTTAGTGGCTTTTCTGCTTATCAGCGTGTCGATGTTGCTTCTGTCAAAGCCATGTTCTTATGGGCCACTTGGGCGCAGTCAAAGTCATATCCATTTGTATGCACGTATTACTATGTCAGCAGGTCCACCTAGACAAGATAGGCTGGACAAATAATGAGAGAAGAAAACAACAGGACCAACGGTCCTGGAGGGACATGAGAGCGTGGGAGGTAGGGGAAGGGAGGAGGTGTCGCCCAACACAGGGACAAGGGAACAGCGAATGGTTCAAAACCAGAGGAGGGAGGGGAGGGGAGGACTGGAAGGGAGTGACCAAGAGCAAGGTAACTGAGAGGAACTACTGAATCCAGAATGAAGGCTAAACATGGTAATGGGTCGGGAGGAAAGCGAAAGGAAATAGAGGAAAGGAGTAGGAGGCAAAGTGCATACAGAGAAGCCTAAATACAGACATGTACATATGTAAACATATTTATGATTATGGGGGCAATAGATTTATATGCATATATTTATAGGTTCAGTAGTAGGGTAGCAGATGGACATTGGGCCTCCTCATGCATAATCCCCCAATACAATAGCACCTCGCCCTGCTAAGCAGCCATTGCAGGATACCCATCTTCCCGACATGATCACTGAAGACAGCCGTGTGTGTAAGCAAATGTGGTGAAGAAAGCTGATGGTGCCCGGCTTATCAAAAAAAAAATATAGCGTCTGGGGTCTTAAAGGCTTGAAGGCAAATAAGCGGCCATCTAGCTCAGAAGCAACAAAGCCCACAGAGAAGAAGCACACGGCCTAAGCGAATACAAAGTGTTGAATGGACCATGTAGCAGATACAAAGGAACAAAAACAATCATTGTGTGATCACCTCCCTCACATAATGGCTGAAGACGAAAGTGTGCATAAGCAAGTGTGGTGAAGAAGGCGGATGGTGCCCGGCTACTGAGAGATATAGCGTCTGGGGACTTAAAGGCTTGAATGCAAACAAGCGGCCATCTAGCCCAGAAGCAACCGAGCCCACACGGAAGCAGCACACCAACATAGGTGATCATGAAGGACAGAGGAGACCAGGTCTCCAACATCAAAGGTGGGGTGGTGGTGAGAATCACATCACCGTGAAAGAGGGGGAGTGCATGATGGGGACCCAACGCCCACCTGTAGACAGCTGGACACCCCTTCCAGAGGGGTAGTGAGGAGGAGATGGGCCACTCAGGGTTCAGTGTAGCAACAATGAAACTCAAAATCTTCCTCTAGTTCCTGAACGCTTCCTCCCCTCCCAATCATCATGACCCCAATCCTACCTTGCCTTGCGGACCTGGTTATACCAGAGGATGTACAGCGGTGCAGTGGGGATCTGGAGGCACAGGGAATCTAGGACAGACGAACCCCTCAACACCAGCTGTGGGAGTGGCGACACCAGGAGGGAAGGGCATGTAGAAAGGGAGAACCGATCTCAGAGATCTATGTGTTACCTCCTCTCTGGGAGATTGGCAAGGGGGAGGCGGGTGAGGGGAGACGCCGGGGAGTGTAAGATAAGATATAATAATTATTTATAAATTATCAAGGGACCAGGGGTGGGATCGGGGAGGGAGGGGGATGGGGGGAAAAAAAGGGAAACCGAGCTGATTCCAGGAACCCAAGTGGAAGGTGAATTATGAGAGTGATGAGTGCAACGAATGTATAAGGGTGCTTTGCTCAATTGATGTATGTACAGATTGTGATAAGAGCCTTATGAGCCCCAATAAAACGATTAAAATAAATAAATAAAGAATGAAAGAAAAAAAAAAAAAGAAATGTATTGGCCTTAGGGGAGGGGCAAAGAGGGCTGGATTGAGAAAGTCTGTGGCATCCAGTTCTGACTTGACTTTTGGATCCAGAATCTTTCAGGAGTCATGGCCTTGCCCTCCAGCCAGAACTTCCAATAACCGTCTTCTCAGAGCCTTGTTAAATTCTCATAATACGTTACACCTGCCATCCTGTGAGCAGCTACCAAACCCAGGCACTTTTTTCTTTCTTTTTTTTTTTTTTAAACAGGAACAATAAAGTTTATTGAACCGTAGCTTAGTACAGGCGCTGGGGTTTCCCCACGGTGCTCTTAATGTACAAAGCACGGATATTCTGCCAATTCTTCTTCAGCAGCGAAACCAAAAAGTTGACAGCCAAGTGGATGTTGTACACGAGTTCATCATCTGTCATCTTCACATGGCCAACTGCCACTGCCAGACACAGCACCTTCTTCATCTGGAACTTGACGGTGGACTTCACCTCGTCGACCTTGGCCACCATGTTCTCATTGTGGGTCAGCAGGGAAGGGGATTTCCCGGCCTTGTTCAGGCCCGGGCCCAGAATTCGAGGAATCTGCTTGATCAGGGTCTCTGAGGCCAAAAAGGCATCATACTTCTTGGCCAGCTTTTTGACCAACTTCTTATTCTTGTTGAGCTTCTTGAGCGCCTCGATGTCCATGTGAGGGATCTCCACGGCCTTCGCTTGTCGCAGTGCTGCTGGTCCCCAAGGACACACACTGAGAACTTGAGGCGCGGGGTGGACTTAAGCCTGACGGTGCCAGAGAAGCGTTTGTCCTTCTGAGGGTCGTAGTTCTTCAGGCTGCTCTGCAGCTCCACCGTCTCCAAAAACTTCCGGCACTTGCGCTGGTTCCTGTGCAGGACTTCCCGCACCGCCTCGTAGAGGGTGTCGCGAGAGACTTTGGTACTCATGGTTCCTAGCGCTGCGGCAACCAGAAAAGAGACCCAGGCACCTTTTTCAAAGACAAGCTCGCTCTCTTTGAATTCCTGACCTCGCCGACCGTGTGAAACAAGGACCATTCCAGAATTACATAGAAGCAAGCATGGAAGCAAGGGCATCCACCACCCCGAATGCGTAGGGGTCATGAACCAAGTGCTTTCTGTAGAACAGCCCCAGAAGGCAGACCTTTGGCTGGAAAACCTGTTAGGGAGCTAGCATAGGGACTGGCAGGCCCATTACACAAGCTCAGAGGTCTGAGCTACGGGCTCATGAAGTAGAGGCTCACGGCATGCTCAGAAGTTCAGGTTTCCAGCCAGCAGGGGGAGCTACGCCTGGGTGGGCGCTGTACCTGCATTGGCTCACCTAGGCCAGGTGAATTCAATTCAACAATACAGCCAATGAGGTCGAACTACGTCATCGACCACGCCTCCCTAACCGCTCATAAAACTCAAGAGGATCCCAAACCAGGCCTCGGCGTGAGCTGTTTCTGGGTGGAGCCGTGGACCGAGGCACACCTGCCCCAGGTGAGGTCCAACAGAAGCGGTGCTGTGTGACTGGAAGCTATGAGGTAAGCCGGCCCCAGGAGTGGGCCTTCCCATGCTGGTCTCACGGGTTGTGGGCCCCTCTGGGCTCCTTTCACCTCACCACCCTTGGGAGAATTGTTGGGTTGAGTTCACCTGGCCTAGGTGAGCCAATCCAAGTGGCGCCCCACCCAATACGGTGGAGGCCCCTGGGGACGCTTGTAGCGTATTGCCGCAGCCCCAGCCTTTTGTGTCGGTCTTTGCGCCATTTCTTGCTGGTGTCAGTCTTTGCGCCGTTTCCTGCTGGTGTCGGTCTTTGCGCCGTTTCTTGCTGGTGTTGGTCTTTGCGCCGTTTCTTGCTGGTGTCGGTCTTTGCGCCGTTTCTTGCTGGTGTCGGACTTTGGGCCGTTTCTTGCTGGTGTCGGTCTTTGCGCCGTTTCTTGCTGGTGTCGGTCTTTGCGCCGTTTCTTGCTGGTGTCGGTCTTTGCGCCGTTCCTTGCTGGTGTCTGTCTTTGCGCCGTTTCTTGCTGGTGTCGGTCTTTGCGCCGTTTCTTGCTGGTGTCGGTCTTTGCGCCGTTCCTTGCTGGTGTGCGGGACTTGATGTGCCTCTCTGTGCCTGCCTTCCCGGGCTGCATTTGGGAGGGGGCTGGGACGCTGCTGCCTGTAGGCTGGGAGGATTTTGACTCCCAAAGCCTTCTCGAGGCTCAGTGTAAAAGTTTATTTGGACTCGAAAACAGAATCAAAGACCCAATTAATTAAGTTTTAGAAGCAGGCTTTATTGCGAACTTGTGGCGGGTTCAGCAACACAGGGTATTGAGCTATTGAAGCCACACCAGGGAAAAAATCCTGGCGGCGTTTTTATGCCCACTGCTGGCAGGCACAGCTGGGGAGAATCATAGCTTGGGGGGGGGGGGGGTTGGATCTGCGCACACAGGTGCTTCCGAAGGGAGAAGGTCGTTAATCTTACCTATATATGTCAGGGACGCATGGAGTGACCATATCTTCAGAAAACCTTCTGGCTTTGGGAGGAGCTGGTTCCAGGAATTTGGGGTTGAGCAGAGGAGGGGAGGTCAGTTAGGGGTCACTCTTGAGAGCTAAAATGGAGTCTGTTGTGCCAAGACAGGACGTTTTAGACTGACCCTATAGGGAAAAGGGACAACATTAGTCCATTTCTGTAACTGCTTCCTGTGGGTAGTGGGCGAAGAGCAAGGGGAGGGGCTTTTCCAGGCAGAGTACTGGGAGTTGCGGCCTGGCACAGGGTGGAGAGGTTGTTGTTGCTGGTGTACTGCTATACGGGTGATTTCGCGGAGTCGACTTTGCAGGAGCTGAATGAGACAAGGAGCAATTAAGAGCAAAATTACTACTAAAGTTATGGGTTCTAGTATGGGGGCTAGGAAGGAGTACAGAGAAGAGTTCCACCAGGAAGAGGATCCGTCTGTTCTGAATCTGTTGTTTTGCAGCTCACGGTTTAGCTTGTTGAGGGTCTGGACTCTAGTTTCCACAATTCCCAGCTTATTGATGTAATAACGGCATTCCTCCTGGAGGAATAAGCAGGTTCCTCCTTTTTCAGCAGTGATGAGGTCTAAAGTGCAACGGCTCTGCAAGGCAACTTGGGCAACAGAGGTTGTTTGTTTCTGCAGGGAGGCTAGAGATTTGGCAGAGGCATCGACTGCCAGCTGGAAGCATGTGGATAACTTGTCTGCTGTGGTGATAGAGGGTCTAAGGGTCCCGCCGCTGAGTCCTACTGCACCTGCTGCTGAGGCTAAGGAGATTCTCACTGCTATCGGAAGAAAAACTGCTCTTTTAGTTTGGCGACTGTATACCTGGATGTATTTGTCCTGGACCTCAGCCGGAGTGTATGTAGTGAGCTGCGGAACCAGAGTGACGGGCAGGCACAAAAGGGTAAGGTAGAACTGATGTTTAAATGCTTAGTGTATAGTTGCACCAAAAGAAAATTTTTTTCTGGCGCTGTTAGTGGTTTGGAGGGGATTTGGGTGACATTACATGTCTGTGTCGATGGATTGGAGTAGCAAAAGGGCACTTGAGTGTTTTCTGGTTGGATGTACAGAGGAATATTGGGGATGGTTATGGGTTTTGTGGTCTTTACGTTGGATGAAAATGACAGGGCAGGACCTGGTACTGCTACCAGAGGAGGGCGTTCTAGGGCTGCACACATGCAGCAGGTGGAGAGGTTGCCTAGTCCAGCAAAGTGGCGATGGCCAGTCCCTGCTGTAGCAGGGTAAGCTGGGAGAAGGGAGACTCAGAAGGTTTAGAAATTTGCTTAGTGAGTTGAAGGTCTTGGATCTGAATATTACAGTGGATGGTGGATTGGACCTGGAGTAGCGACCTCCATACATAGAGTTTGGCGTCTGGAAATTTCTCTCGGCGAGTGGCGTACCACGCTCCTGGAACCAGAGGTGTCCAGCGGCTATCCCAGGGGTCTGGGATTGTGAGAGTGTATTTAGATTGATGGTAGTAGAATCATCCCTGGGGACAAAGGGAAAGGTAAAGTATCTGGCAGGAAGACCAAGGACGCCCTACATTTTTCTGTATTCACCTTTTTGCACATTGGGTAGTTGCCTTCTGGTTATACAGGTAGCAAATGATGGGATCAGCTTTTCCTTGATGCCGCTTAAAGTCAGTGAAATTTAAGTATATGGGTGTTCTGCACCCTGTGGGTGGGCAGTCAGCGGTGGCCAGCAAATAATCATAACGCTTAGTGCGGGCGTAATTGGTATAGTTTTCAGTCAAGTAAAATCGCCAGCAAAAGGGGAAATTATATTAGGTTTAGCTGGCTGGCTTGGTGAGGCGAGTGAGGTGGAGAGACATAGGACCAGTAGACTGAGCCAGACCACTGGGAGCCATGGTCAGAGTTCACTGCTGCCTTGACTCGGGACAAATGTACCCAGGAATCTATTCCAAGACCCTTGACTGCCAAGGGAGTGGTGAGCACTACGGTGTAAGGGCCTTCCCACCGGGGTGCTAAGGGTCTCGGTGCTAGGGATTTAATTAACACAGCATTTCCAGGATGCACTGGTTTTTGGTGATCAGCAGAGGTCGGAGATGGTTCAGGGATGGGGGAGTTTTCGTGTTGTCTAAGAAGGTTGCGGAGCAAGGACAAGTATGGAAGGTACGAAGCTAGCGGAGGGCAATCAGTTGCAGGAAGAGGCGAGAAAAGAAAAGGTTGTCCGTAGAGTATTTCGATCATGGCTGGGGAGGATCTGCACACATAGGTGCTTCAGAGGGGTCGTTAATCTTATCTATATGTGAGGGAGGGTTGGAGTGACCATATATTCAGAAAACATTCTGGCTTTGGGACGAGCTGGTTCCAGGAATTTGGGGTAGAGCAGGGGAGGGGAGGTCAGGTCGGTTAGGGGTCAGTCTTGAGAGCTAAGATGGAGGTGCAGGCCTCTAAATGGAGTCTGTTGCACCAAGACTGGGACACAGTGGTGTGCTGCGGCTCCGCCAAGCAAGATGGCTGGGAGCGCCCACATCTACCCTGTTGGTTTGGGCAGGTCTCTGGCTGGGTGGTTGGCTCCAGGCTGGCTTTCGGCTAGGCCACAATCTGCGGCTTCCATTTTCCCAGCCACATGACTCCACTCCCAGGCAGAATGGCGCCACCTGTGTCTGTTGTAGCTACTGTCTCTTCCCAGAAAGAAAGCCACCCAGACCGCGGGCAAGTTCAACAGAACAAGTTTTATTTTCTGCGCAGAGACTGTCAGCTCTCTTGAGAGGAGACTGAGTGGCCCCCAGTCTAATTTTCCAAAGGTTTTTATACTTTTGCAATGTGCAGGTGTGCAAGCAGGTAGAGTAGAGAAGCAGGGTGTTGCAGTTAGCCATTCTTAGTTGAACATTACATGCTCTGGTCTTTCCTTCTGTACGTTCCCTTGGGCTATGTCTGCACAGCCTACCTCCCCAATATCAGCTAGTTCACTGACAGTTCATAGCTAGTTTATTTACTGTTCATAATGGCTTCTATCAGCTCAAAATGACTTCTCTTGTCAAGGCTGTTTAAGCTTTGCCCAGAGCTGCTACATTCCCTCCTCTTCTTAGCCGAGTTCAAATCATTGAATCTGCGGTAGCCAGCCCAGTGTATGGTGGGCTCAGCACTAAGAGTTTTATGGTTTGTACTTTCTGTGTGAGGACTGCCACTAGCTTATTGGTTATTATTGGTCCAAACGTGAGGTTTAGCAGGAGGAGGATTAGGGGTCCGGCTAGGGGCGTTACTAGGGTGGTTCGCCAGGTTGCCCAATTAAGTAGCTTTTCAAACCAATTGGTTTCTTCATTTCTTTTCTTGACTCTTTCCTCTAATCTTTTCCTAACCAGGGCTAAACTATCTTTAATGATTCCTGAATGGTTTGCATAAAACAAGTTTCTCCTAATGCCATGCACAACACTCCTTGTTTCAAAAGGAGCAAGTCAAGCCCTCGGCGGTTTGGCAACACACTTCTACAAGGGAGTGTAAGGATCTTTCTAAATGGGAAACATGGTATTTTTATCCCTGTATATCTAAAGCAATTTGCTGACAAAGAGTCTGATAGTTTAAGTTTCCTTGTATTAAAGCAACTGACCCGACTGCAGCTAATCCCATAATCCCAAGCACCGTTAACAGTGGGACTGACATTGGGGCTCTTTTAGCTCATCCAGAAATTCCAAAGTTATCCCTACCTCCTTCACCAGAACACAGGTACACTTGAGGAATAACATGCACTAGGACACAAATACCCGGGTCTGCTGCTAATACTGGGGAAAGGAGACAGGGTGCTAGTCCTGTGGAACAAGTAAAGCAAGTACCCGTTGTGGCAGATAACAAATAAGGATCACCATTTGGTTCAATAGGAACAGCTTGAAGGCAAAAATCTTGATATTTTGATATATTAAAGGGATAATTAGATGAATAAAAACAGTCTTCGCCCTTGGTAATCTTTTAAAGTGAGCTAGAGTTGAGTCCACTCTAACCTCACCTACAGACTGCTGCTTCGTGTAATCCTTCTTACTAACATTTCTAATTGGATTACGCTCTGCACCAATAGTGCTATTTGTAGCTGTGCCTACCGAGTAAGGGGGAGCAGGGTTCAGACAAAGCCAACAATCAGTTGCGAGGTTAGGATTTGAGTTCATAAATTGGAATACAGCATCCAGAGTATCAAACACAGAACCTTGAGGTGGCTCCTGAATGGGAAGGGCCCTTTGAGTTGGGCTGGCAGTGAACGGGAAAGTTACTGAAGAGTCTGGAGGGTGCGGCAAAGGAATCTTAATGATACCCAGCTGTGGCTCTTCAGGATTTATCACCAGGTTTGGGCCTATTTATGGACAGGAAGTTGCCATATTTTACTTTGCTGCATAGTAAAGGTTGTCCCGGGATCTCTATCATTTACATAATACTGAATTCCCCATGTGTTCCCAGTGAACCCAATAACGCTTGAATCCAGTTCTTATTGGGTTACATTTGGAAACCATACACGTGGTGGGATCAAACCCCTCCGACTTGAGTCCCATTCTTGTAAAAACAATAGGGTCGTCTTTAACAAGTTTCCACCCTGAAGATGATAGTTTCACAACCCTAAGCTGCACAATGGCAATGTCCCTCCCCTTGGCAGTTAGGGAGCCCATGAGCCGGGCATCTATAGAAATGGTGTGTTTGGAGCCTTCTTTCTATAGAGGGTATTCCGCACCCATAGGACGGGATTCCGGTTATGGGCCCCATTGTGCCCTTTACCTTTAAAGGATCCGGAATGCCAGCTCTTTCCTAGCAAATCAAACAAATCAAAGCAGAAACGGGGGTCAGACCCAGTGTAAGAAGTTACATATTCACTGTTGGAGGTTCGAGTAGCAGTCCACAGATGTGTTTGTGGTTGGGCGAAATGGCGGGTGCTGACAGCAATGCTCAGACAAAAACAATTAAGTTCTGTAAAGCCTTAATTTTGAGGGTTTTTCTGTCTTTCTGAGTGTTCATCTTTTCAGGATATGCTCAGGGAGGGCTTTTTTTGACTTGTGACTGATGAATCCACGGCCCCTTCCCCACTACTTTAATAGCAGTTGGTGTTATAAGTATCACCTAGTATGGGCCACTCCCCCTAGGTTCTAAGGTCTCGGGTCAGTGCTTCTTTACCCACGTTCAGTCTCCAGGTTGCAAGTTGTGGGCTGCCTCTTCACTTTTCCCTTGGTTGGGCCCAAAATGAAGGTGTCGGAGCAGATGATTTGTCTCACCTGCTGGACAGCCTGCAGGCACTTCATGAAGGAACAAGTAGTGACTTCCATTACTTCTACTTCCTTCAGTCTTGGGAGGATTGGGGAAGGTCTGCCAAACTTAAATTCAAACGGGGTCGTGCTTTTCACATAGGGAGTGCATCGGACTCGAAGTAGGGCAAAAGGTAAAGAAAGGATCAATCCAGTTCTCGCCAGTTTCTAAATGCAACTTAACTAACAATTCCTTTAGGGTTCTGTTTATTCTTTCTACTTGCCTTGAACTTTGGGGCCTATAAGCCCAGTAGAGCTTCCAGTTAATATTTAGAAGCATTGCTAATACTTTAGTAATTTGAGCAATGAATACTGGGCCATTGTTGGACCCCAAGGTGGTGGGAAGCCAAATCTAGGGACAATTTTAGTTACTAATAATTTACACCCAGTGGCAGCAGTGTCCTTCTTCGTTGGGAAGGCTCCCACCCATCCAGAATAGGTGTCCACTAGCACCAGCAAATACCCGTAGCCATACTTTCTAAGTTTGATATCCATAAAGTCCACCTCCCAGAATTCTCCAGGAGTACTACCTCGAGCTTGTGGTTGGGGTTGCTCCTTTTCTTTTGTAGGGATGTTTCCCCGAGCGAGCACAGTGCAAGCAACAGTGGTGTCATCTGCCACCCAGTGTCCAAGCCTGGGTATGTAAAAGTACCTGAGGAGCAACTGAGACCATTTAGAGGATCCTGAGTGCATACCTTCATGTAGTCCTTGAATCAGATCTCTCCCAGAGCTTCTGGCATGAATCTTCTTCCATCAGGATGCAGCAGCCACCTGGATGCTCCGAGTTTCTTTGGCAGCCCAGCTCTTGGCTTACCTTTAGATCATTTTCCGAGTATGTAGGTTGTGGCAGTAACACTGGGGATGGCATGGTCATGGCCATTACCTTGGGGATTTGTGGTATAATCCTGGCATTCGAGATCCACCGGTCCAGGGGACTTGTTAGGAGGGGCTCAACCATAGGTCCCCCTACCCCAGCAATATCCTGCCCCAGTGTAAGCTTCCTAGCTTCTATAACTAGGATGGCCATGGCAGCCTCAGCTCGCATGCAGCTCGGCCATCCTGCAGTTGCAGAGTCTAGTGTGATTGAAAGATCGGCCACAGGTCTCTTTCATGGCTGCAAGTTCTGAGTTAGCATTCCTTTTGCTGTGCCCCTGGCCTGATAGACAATTGGAAGGGATTTTCTATGTCTGGAAGGGGAAGAGAGGGTGCCCATATGAACGACGTTTTTAAGGATTCAAAGGCTTGCTGTTCTACTTCAGTCCATTGAAGTTTTTTCCTTTCCCCAGTACTTGCATATAGGAGTTTGGCTAATCCATCAAATCCCAAATTCCACAATGGACAGTACCCCACAAATCCTAGAAACTCTCACACCTGCCTCTTAGTCTCAGGGACTGGGATTTTGAGGATCACCTCAGTGCGGCTGGGGGACAAGCTCTGTTTTCCCTCCTCCAGTTGGTAGCCTAGGTATACAGCTTTATTGACACACAGTTGAGCCTCTCTTTCAGATTCCCTGGACCCCAATTGGCCAAGGACTATTAACAGGTCCTCGGTAGCACTTGGGCATTCCTCCAGGGTTTCGGAGGCCAGGAGGAGGTCATCTGCATACTGGAGCAAGGGGGTTTGGGGGTGTTCCTCCTTGTATTCCTGTAAGTCTTCATTGGGTTGACGTACAGAGGACAAGGGTATGGAGAACAAAGCATCCTTTAAGTCCAAAACAGTATAACAAATTCAGTTTGATGGGATAGTACTCAGGAGGGTCTCGGAGTTTGGTACCGTGGAGTGGACAGTTTCTACCCTCGCATTTACCTCTCCGAGATCCTGCACCATTTGGAAGTCCTCAGTTCCCGGTTTCGGCATGGGCAGCAGGGGAGCGTTCCATGTGGACTTGCAGGGCACCAAAATGCCTGTCCTCTTTAGTCTGCATATGTGAACAGCAATACCCACCTGTGCTTTCCAGGGAGTAGGGTTTTGCTTGACACTCACCAGTGTGGCTGAGCTCAGAAGTTGTACGACCGCAGGCACCTGATGTTCAGCAAGGTCTGGCAGGTTGTTCTCTGCCCAAACAAAAGGAATATCTTTTAGCCATTTATCAAGAAGTTCCTTTGAGGAGGTTTCTTCTGCTCTTTGATAAAACACATATCCCTCTGGCAGTGGAGCGGTGAGCAAAACCTTTGCCTTTTCAAGTTCAAGGGTTAAGGTGGTTGCAGCAGATGAGAAAGTAATCATGGCCACCATTTATCGAATAAATCCCGACCAATTAGGGGAAAGGGGCCCTGAGGCATTACCAGGAAGGAGTGTGGAACTGTCTCTTGTGCTAAATCTGTTATTCTGGCTGTTGTCCATGGGTATGCTTGGGTCTGCCATGTGGCACCTGTAATTAAAATCTTTCCTTTTGACAATGCACCTGTAGTCTTTTCCAAAACCAAGAAGGTGGCCCCTGTGTCCACCAAGAAATTTACTGGCTGGCCCCCTTTTTGGAGTGTTAGCGTGGGATCCTGGAGGCCAAGTGAAACAGCCCTGACACCTTCATTCAGCTTCTTCAAGCATTATTGTCTCTCGCTTGGGTCTTTCTAGGTGTGAATGAGGCCCGTCCTCTCTAGTGGAGGGTCGTGCACCTCTCCTGGCGTTTTCAAGGGACTGATGTTTCCAATGTCCTTCTTTCCTGCAGTAGGCACATTGATCCTTCTTCGGGGCTTGGTGGTGCCCACAGGTTAGTCTCTCCGTGAGTGGGCCATGCTCTCCATTTCCTGAGCCTCTGGGGTCTCTCATGGCAATTACTAGTATTTTAGCTAGTTTCTTTGTCTCTGTTGTTATACACTCAATGAGCCACTTCTACCAAATCACTAGGATTTTTCCCTTCAAACCCTTCCCACTTCTTTTTCATGTCTGAGGCAGACTGACTGAATAATACAGGCAATACTTACTTCCCTCCTGTTCTCAGGGGGCTTTCAGGTCAATAGGGGTATAAAGCCCGTAGGCGTCCATCAGCCACTCTAAAAAGGCAGGCGGACATTCTCTTGTAGGAGCCTGAGAATTCTCACTGACCTTAGATAAATTTATAGGCTTAAGTGGTTAAGCGGAGGCCCTGCAAGAGCAACTGGTGATATCTGCTTAAGCCCTCTGGGCCTTGCTAGGAGTTTGGATCCCACATTGGTTGTGCAGTGGGGAAAAAAATTTCTCTCAAGTGGGGAGTGCCCGCTGGCTGACCCTTAGGTCCATTGACTGCCTTCTGGGCCTCTCTGGAAGGGGTCCCATTCCTCTGATATGAACAGCACCTGGAGAAGTTGCAGGAAATCACCTCAGGTGGGCTGATGCGTATGGAAAACCATATCTAGCAAAGAAATCAGACCTAATGGTTTGTCAGAAAAAAGGGGTTTTGTTGGTTCCAATTATACAAATCCCTGGAACAAAAGGGAACATATACTGAAAAAGGGATTCGGGAGTCTTCCCAGGTTTGGGGGCTGCTTGCCTTAAGGGGAGAATGGCTGCTGCTGAGTGATCTTTCTCTGGGGGTTGTTAAGACATGCCTGCCCTAGTGTATTTGTTGTGGGGTGGGGGGGCTCAAAAAGAGGCTGTGAGTATTCCTCTCTCCGGCCCCTTGGGAACCTGATAGGGTGGCAGCGGCACCAAGGGTCGGAAGCCAGCTCTCCTGCTCCCAGAGTCCTCTTGCAAAATGGGATAAATCAGACAGGGAGGGAAAGGGGGAAGGGAGGGGGAGGGACAGGGACAGCCTCCACCTTGGTGGTTTTAGGAACTTGGACAGGTTGTTTTTCCGGTCCTGCCATGTTTACTGAAATCTTGGAAACAAGAACTCTTTATGTTGGGGGAGGAAGTCTTTTATATATGTTGGCTTCTTAGTGGCAATGTCAATCCACACATGAATTTAAGGGATCAGATCAGGATGTCCTGGTTCCCCTTTCTAAGCAGGCTCCGACAGTGGCACTCGGATCTCGGTGCACCTCGAAATGTTGTAGCTACTGTCCATTCCCAGAAAGAAAGCATCTCCGACCACCGGCAAGTTCAACAGAAAAAGTTTTATTTTCTGCACAGGGTCTGTCAGCCCTCTTGAGAGGAGACTGAGCAGCCCCCAGTTGAATTTTCCAAAGGTTTTTATACTTGTGCAATGTGCAGGTGTGCAAGCAGGCAGAGTAGAGAAGTGGGGTGTTGCGGTTAGCCATTCTTAGTTGAACAAAAACTGCTCTTGTTCTCAAAAGCCTTCTAAACATCCATTTCCTTTGGGACATTCCCTTGGGCTACGTCTGCACGACCTACCACCCCAATATCAGCTAGTTCATTGACAGTTCATAGCTACTTTATTTACCTTTCATGGTGGCTTCTGTCAGTTCAGAATGGCTTCACCATTATCAAGGCTCTTTATGGTTTTACCAGAGAACCTACATAGCCGCCATGGGGAAACAGGGCCTATGACCCTGGCCAAAATGGTGCCCACCAGTCCAAACACGTGGAAGGGCACTGCCTCGGGAGCTGGTTGATTTAGGCCTGGGAGATAGCCCTGCCTTGTCCCGGCAGCCAAATGTTTCCCTTTTCCCCTCCGTTCCCTTTGCCTTTCTCCTGGTTTTTAAAACAAGCTGCTTGAGCCCTATAACACTGAGCAGGACTTTTTTGTAACATTTAATTAAAATGTATCTGGTACCAAAATTATATATTATAAATATGACAATTTGGTTATATTTTTGAAAATTTATACTTTTAAAATATACTTTGGTTGTCATATATATTGATAACAATGAAAGTAAAGAATAAAAACAAAAAAATATTATTTCCTGCATTGAAAACTTCAGGTGTTCTAGGGTTAGTGTTCTACCAGTGTAGGTTTGTTCCTTGTTACTGGCTGGTTTTCCGTTGCTCAGTCTTAAGACAAAGGCGTTCGGAAGCCTAGCCTGGGTAACCCTTACTTTTAGGCTTTCAGTGGTGTTTCTTCATGCACTTTTGGGGACAGCTCTTAATATAGCTCAGCTGCCATGATGTTCCAGCCAGAAATTCCTATTTTCCTAAAGGTTCCCTGAGCTGCCAGATGCCCCTTCCCTTCAGAGATTTGAGAGTCTGCTCCTGCCAGCAGGCATCTTAGAAGGCTGTGGGGCCATCCCAAGCAGTGGTCCTCCTAGCTTATTGTCTAGAAAATGGTTGGACCTAAAGTCACCCACAGCGACTGCTCTTTGACCCTTTGTCTATGGTGGGGGCACCTGTCAGAGGCATCAGTTTAATAGCACACCAGGGGTCTGCTCTGAAGCGGGGTTATTGACCTTGAGGCAGCAAGCTCTAAATAGCCTTGTTTTGTGCTTTCCAGATGGGACTTAGCAGCTTCATACTCAGGAATTGCCCCCTTGCATGAATCCTGTCCAATTGGGATAGAGTTGACACAGAGGCTAGACAAACAAAAGCTGATACACTATGCAACTTTATTTGAGAAAGGAGAATGGTGGCCAGAGAATGGCACACTTTTCCTTCCAACCCTGATTCACCTGGAACAGTTCTGTAGAGTGATGGGAAATGGGCAGAGATGCCAGAAGTTAGAGCATTTCTCCTTTTGAGGAGCAGTAGAGACCTTCATCCCCAGTCCACACAGGAACCCCTAAGGCAGGCGTCCTCAAACTGTGGCCCGTGGGACACATGTGGCCTGACGATATTTATTCCACCCTCAGGGTGTTTTTGCTGCCTCTGCCTGTCCTGCTTAGCAGCCGACTCGTGCAGTGTGCATAGGAACTTGTTCATAGGTTTTTAAAAAACTATAGTCTGACCCTCCAATGATCTGAGGGACAGAACTGGCCCCCTAGGTAAACAGTTTGAGGACCCCTGCCCTAAGGGATCCTGGACTTAGGGGTTACTATTCTCGCAGCCCTGACACACCCCTGATCATTCTACCCATAGTAGAGGCACCAGGGAAATTTGGTCCCTGGGTAATTTACCAGCCTTTTATTCAAATTGAAGCCAAGAAAATTAAAAATGACTTAGGCAGTTACTCTACTTTTGATTACGGTTGACTCCCCCTGTAGTACCCCAATATTACCATTTAACTCTATAACGCTGAGCATATTTACATAACATATAAAGAAATGTATATATTAATAGATAGATAGATAAACAGACAGATAAATAGGTAGATAACTTTGAAAATAAAGAATAAAAACAAAAACATTTCCCCCAAATTGAAAATTGAGCCATTATAGGGTTAAAAAGGATGGGTCTTATCAGCAGGTGTAAGACCTTAGGATCATAAATGAAGCAGTGATCCCACTGCACCTAGTAGTGCCCAAACCCTGTGCCCTCCTAGGGAAATTGTGAATGCTTTAATCCCCGTTCCTGTACTTAGAGTGAACAAACACATGCCTGATAATCCTAAGTATATTTATTTCTTGTGACACTCACCTAACTTGAAGGGAACGACCTCCTCCGAATCTTAGACTTGTCTCACTTAAACTCTTCAACCTTTTGTCTTTTTGTTTGTTTTTCCAGAAGTTCTCAGGTTACCAAGGCCTCCAAACCAAGTGTGCCAGCTGCAGGACCACGATTTCCTGAACAACCTCAACTTTATCCATCCTGGGACCTGAGTGGACAATCCCTTCTGAGCCCCATTTGCCCCTTTTGCAGCAGGAAGTACTTAGAGATGTCGTCGCCCAGTACCCCAAAGATTTGGGTCCATACCTCTTCAGGGGGCAAATGTTAGGTAGCTATCCTAGGGACTGGGGTGTCCATTATGCATGCCCAGAGGGCCAAGGTAGCAGCCCAAGAAGGAGTGGCACACTGTGCGTGCTCAGAGGTTCAGGTTTCCGGCCAGGAAGAGGAGGTACACCTGGGTGAGTGCTGCAACTTGATTGACCCACCAAAGCCAAGTAAATTAAAATCAGCTGCTGGGGTTGACCAGGGTTGCCCACCATGCCTCCCTAATGCTCATAAAACCCACTTGGATGACAATCAGGCTTCTACATGCATTCTTTCTCACGCAGAGCAGAGGACCAAGGTCTGTCTGTCCTCAGAGAGATCTGACAAACCCAGGAAGGCTCTTTGGAGGCAGCATAACTGGACATGAATGGCTGGTGGATACTGTTCAGATGCAGGACTTTCTACTTAGAAGGGTCTAATCCAGCCTGAGATAATCCTTGAATGAGTCCTCTGCCCAGATCTTTTTTTTAACGTTTTATTAGGGGCTCATACAACACTAAACACATTCTATGCATACATCAGTTGTGTAAAGCACATTTGTACATTCATTTCCCTCATTCTCAAAATATCCACTCTCCACCCAAGCCCATGGCCTCAGCTCCTCATTCCCATCCCCACCCCCCATGTGCGCTACCCCTCGCTCATCAATCCTTGGTAATTTACTAATTTTTGTCATATCTTGCACTGTCTGATATCCCCCTTCACCCACTTTTCTGTTGAAGTAAAATGTACATCCTTGTAATCAGTTCCCCGTTTCCAAACTGCCCTCCCTCTTACCCTCTCAGTGTCTTCACTCATAATACTGGTCCTAAAGGACTCATCCACCCTGGATTCCCTGTGTTTCCAGTTGCTATCTGTACCAGTGTACATTCTCTGGTCTAGCCAGATTTGTAAGGTAGAATTGGGGTCATGATAATGGGGGGAGAGAAAGCATTTAGCAACGAGAGGAAAGTTGTGTTTCATCGTTGCTATCTCGTACCTAGTCTTGGCTCATCTCCTCTCTGAGACCCTTCTGTAAGGTATTGTCCAGTGGTCTGGAAATGGGCTTTGGGTCTCTACCAAGCACTCTTCTCATTCCCAATAAGATGTTTTTGTTCTGACGATGCCTGACACCTGATCCCTTCGAAACCTCGTGATCTCATAGGCTGGTGTGATTATTCCATGTGGGCTTTGTTGCTTCTGAGCTAGGTGGCCGCTTGTTTACATTCAAGCTTTTAAGACCTCAGACGCTATATCTTTTGACAGCTGGGCACCATCAGCTTTGTCTTCAGTGTACCTGTGGGGGAGGTGAGCACCATAGAATGCCAATTTAATAGAACAAAGTATTCTTGCAATGAGGGAGTACTTGAGTGGAGGCCCAGAGTCCATCTGCTACCTTAATACGAAACCTATAAATATATGGACGTAGGTCTATTTCCTCATGCTCATATATGAATATATTTACATATGGACATACTTTTTTAAAGACCTCTATAACAGGCCCGTGCTTCCTCGCTTGCTCTTCTATTTCCCTTTCATTTTCCTCTTGTGCCCACTGCCATGCTCAGTCTTCCTTTGGGTTTCAGTAATTCTTCTTGGTTCCATTACCCTTGATCCCACCCTACCAGGCTTCCTACATCTACCTCACCACGGATATGCATGACTTCCTGTTCTCTTGTTTCTGGGTTTCTTAACACCGCTTCCTTTATGCCCACCTCCCTCTTTCCCATGCCCCACCCCCCAGAAGTGTTGGTCCTGGGTTTTGTCCTCCAGATTGGACATCCAGCCTATCTAATTTAGACAGACCAGAAAAGGTAATAACATGCACAAAACCAAGACAAGCAACGCAAAAAAACCAAGACAACAAAAATCCAATGACACTAAAAGAAAACAAAACTAACCAAGAAAGAAAAGCTCATAGTTAGTACAAGGACTGTGTGGTGAACTTTAGGAGTGTTTTCCAGTCCAGTCTGTTGGGGCACCGAGCCCTGACCACAAAGTCCACCTTTGGCATTCCCCGGGAACTTTGATGCTCCGTTTTCTAGCTCTTCCGCTGCACTCCCTTAGTGTCATGCCTCGATGTAGCAAGATCAGTTCGGGCGCAGTTCCCACATTGTGTCTCCAGTGTTGTCCCCTCTAGGGCAATGGGTCTTTGAGGGACGTTTCTCATCGTGGGGCTGCCCATGTGGTCTTTTCTGTGGACTGGCTTCTCTGATTGGGAACATCATCCTCAAGGTGTAGTGGGCCAGGATGTGCTCCATTCTCCCCTCCTCCGCCTTGTTCTGCTCTGTGTTCTCTGATCAGATATGTCCCTCTCTGCGAGCTGCAGCTCCGGTGCCATCCTGTGAAATACAATCTTTGGGGGCTGCAAGGAGGTGGGAGGGGGGGCATCAGCTCAGATCTTTTGAGAGTCCAGGAGATATTGACTTCTCGATGGGCACAGTTCTGTGAGGCACCGTGCTCTTGGTCCAGAAGCTGGTTGTGAATATGACTTTGTTGTTAACCAGTTGTGTGTCTCTGGGTCAACTCCTGTGTGTTTTGAGGGAGTTTTCTCATCTGGAAAGTAAATGTACTGGATTATCCAGAAGCCCATATCAGCAAGTTATTGAGAAGGGTTAATCAGAGACTGTTTCATATAGTGTGTATCTGCGCGCTGCATTCAAGACCTGGGGTGGCAATTATGAGCTCAGAATAGAGATGGTGTCCAGTAGGTGACAGACGTGGCTCCATATTGAAACAGGAAGCCCACTGTGGAGATTTGGTCCTTCCGTTGATGGCCACCAGCCACCTAGTCTTCTCCTGCTATAACTGCTTCACTGGCTCAGCAGCTGAGCCAGGAGCCAGTGCCATCATAACCAGGTGGCTAACTGGGAGAAAGGGCAGATAGATATTTGTTATCTTGTTGTCTTGGGAAGCCCACCTAACCTCCATGCAAACCTTCTGGTGTGAGTTATCTGTGGAAGGAATCATAGGCTCACAGTAATACACATCTTTCTTTTTGAAAATGTGCCCGTATTCCTTTCTGAACCTGAGAAGGTGGCTCCTATGTCCACCAAGAAATTTACTTCCTGGCCTCCTACATGGAGTGTTAGCCTGGGTTTTGGCGGCGAAGTGAAACAGAGCCCTGACCCCTTCATTCAGCTCTTCAAGCCTTATTGTCTCTTGCTTGAGTCTTTCTTGTTGCAGATGAGGCCCGTCCACTCTTGTGGAGGGTCGTGGACCTCTCCTGGGGTTTTCAAGGCACTGATTTTTCCAGTGTCCTTCTTTCCTGCAGTAGGCACATTGATCCTTCCCCATGGCTTGGAGGTGCCCAGAGGTTAGTCTCTCCGTGAGTGGGCCATGCTCTCCTTTTCCTGAGTCTCTGGGGTCTCTCATGGCAATTCCTAGTATTTTAGCTAGTTTCTTTGTCTCTGTCGTGCTAGGGTCATCTCGGTTGTTATATACTCAATGAACCACTTGTATCAAATCACTAAGATTTTTCCCTTGAAACCCTTCCCACTTCTTTTTCATGTCTGAGGCAGACTGACTGAGTCATAAAGGCAATATTTATTGCCCTCCTGTTCTCGGGGCCTCCGGGCTGTTAGGGGTATAAAGCCTGTAGGCTTCCATCAGCCACTCTAGAAAGGAAGGCAGACATTCTCTTAGCCTGAAAATTCTCACTGACCTTAGATAAATTCATAGGTTTCCTAGCTCTTCCGCAGAGGGTCATGTAAGAGCAATGGGTGATACCTGGTAAAGCCCTCTGGGCCTTGCTAGGAATTGAGATCCCACATTGTTGGTGTAGTGGCCAAAAGAGTTTCTCTCAAGTGGGGAGTGCCCGCTCGCTGACCATCAGGTTCACTGACTGCTTACTGGGCCTCTGTCTGGAAGGGCTACCCTCCTCCGTTGTGAACAGCACCTGGAAAAGTTGTTGGCAAGCATTCCAGGTGGGCTGATGAGTATGGAAGTCATACCAGTACTAGTGTGTGTGGGGGGCTGCTTGTTAGGGGTGGGAGTGAGGTTGTGGGGCCGGTGGGGGAGGGAGTGACTCAATAAGGGCCTGTTAGAAGTTTTCTATTTCTGGACCCTAGAAACCTTATAGGGCGGGGGTTGAAAGAAAGGGTTTGAAGTCAGCTCTCCCACTCTCAGAGTTCTCCTGCAAAATGGGATAAAGCCGATTAGGGGAGAGAGATCGGGAGGGGAGGGGAGGGGAGGGGAGGGGAGGGGAGGGGGAGGGGTGGGGGAGGGGTGGGGGAGGGGTGCGGGAGGGGTGGGGGAGGGTGATGGGGAGGGTGATGGGGAGGGAAGGCCTCCACCTATGTGGTTTTGGGAACTTGGACCGTTTGTTTTTCCGGTCCTTCCATGTTTCCTGAAACCTTGGAAACAAGGGCCCTTTCTTTGCGGGAGGGAGTAAGTCTTTTATATTTGCAGGCTTCTTAGTGGCAATGTCAGCCCACACTTGAAGTAACGGGATCAGATCGGGATATCCTGGTTCCCTTTAACCATAACTATGAACTCTTAGTAATAGGGGATGGGAAAACTAGTCTTGCGTGGGTCAATCAGGGACTCCTTCTGCCCCATCACTTTTAAACAAATTGTAGAGTCTCCAAGCTTTTGGGTTGAAACCACATCCTCTTGGTGAATGCCGAGAGCAGGGGTCATCAAACTACAACCTGTGGGCCACATGCAGACAGCGGAGGACGTTGATCCTTTCTGCCGGGTGTATGTGCCCCATTTATTTTTTTTTTGAACTTCAAATCAATATGTGCAGTGTGCACATGAATTTGTTCGTAATATTTGTTTTTTTAAACTATAGTCTTTCCTTCAAAAGGCCTGAGGGATAGTGAACTGGCCCCCTGGGTAAACAGTTTCAGGACCCCTGCCCTAAGGTATCCTGGACTTAGGGGTTATTAATCTCCCAGCCCCGAAACATCCCTGAACATTCTACCCGTTGTAGGAGGCACCATGGGAATTTGGACCCCGGGTAATTTACAAGCCTTTACTCCAATTGAACCCAAGAAAATTCAAAATGACTTAGGCAGTTACTCTATTTTGGTCACTTTTGACTCGTCCTGCACTAGCCCATTATTTCCATTTAACTCTATAACGCGAAGCATGATGTTTTCATAACATTAAAAATGTATATATTAATACATATATATATTTATAACTATGAAAGTCCACAACAAAAAGAAAATTTTTTCCCAAAATTAAAATTGAAGCGTTATAGGGTTAAAAAGAAGGATGGGTCTGATCAGCGTGTCCAAGACCTTAGCATCATAAATGAATCAGTGATCCGACTGCACCTAGTAGTGCCCAAACCTGTGCCCTCCTAGGGGAAAGTGTGAATGCTTTTATCCCTCTTCCTGTACTTCCAATGAACAAACACACATGTCTGGTAATCCTAAGATTTTTTTTGTTTCCTGTGACACTCACCTAATTTCAAGGCCACTGCCACCTCACAAGCTTAGCCTTGTCGTAGTCAAACTGTTCACCTTTTAGACCGTTTGTTTTTCTCAGAAGTTATCGGGTGATTAAAGCTTCTGAACCAAGTGTGCCAGGTCCACGACTACCATCTCCTGGACCACCTCAACCTTATCCATCCTGGATAAAGTTGCCCTCAATGGACAACCCCTCCCAGCAGTGTAGGAAGGGTATGGACCCAAAGCCCCACTTCGCCCCTTTTGCCAGCAGGAAGTAGCTAGAGATGTCGTCGCCCAGTACCCCAAAGATTTGGGTCCATATCTCTTCAGGGGGGCAAATGTTAGGTAGCTATGCTAGGGACTGGGGCATCCGTTATGCATGCCCATAGGGCCAAGATAAGAGCCCAGTTAGGAGAGGCACCCTGTGCATGCTCAGAGGTCCAGATTTCTGGCCATGAAGGGGAGGTCACCTGGGTGGTTCCTGTACCTGGATTGACCAATCTAGGCCATGTAAATTCAATTCAGCCACTGGGGTCGGCCAGACTTGCCCACCACGCCTCCCTAACGCTCATAAAACTCTCTTGAGTGCAGACCAGGCTTCTGCATGATTTCCCTCACACTTAGGAAGGCTCTTTGGAGGCAGCTGGGCTGCACAAGAGTGGCTGGTGGATACTGTTCAGATGCATGGCTTTCTGCTTGCAAGGGTTTTTGTCTCAGCTGACTGGAAGGGAGGAGGTAGTACGTCTGGATCACAGAGTATCCATGTCCACAAACGAGGCTGCTCATTCCACTGTCCTGGAAGTGCTTTATGAAAACCCTCTGCTTTGCAATGTCACTCCTTGTAGATTAGAGTGGGAGGGGCTGGGACCAAGGTATGCTGCCTCTTGCTACCAGTTGCAGGTTTCTGGATGCTGATTGTATCTCTTACAGCATCAGTTAGTGGGCTTGTTGTCTGCCTCAGGCTTTGTTCACGGAGATCCTCCAGCTAAGTGGTGGTGTATGCACATGAGCAGAGGCTTCCTGCCAATCCCCCATGAGTAGTAGAGCTCCCATGGTGTGGACTCCATGAAAGCCTTGCCCCAGGCAGCACGCTTACAAAGGAGGGTGGGCCCTGCAGGACAGAAGACCATTCCCCCTGTGGAATGGCCTCAGAGATCCACCTCCCTCTCTGGCCAGCTGCTGGGGCTGTGGGTCCTAAGCATCATGGCTGACTCAGTAATAGACACAGGGTGAGGCCACTCCAGTAGCTGTTTTGACTGGTCTCATCCAGCCTGAGATCATCCTTGCATGAGCCCTCTGCCAAGATTATTTTTGTTTCTTTTATGATCTTTTCATTAGTGGCTCCTACAACACTAACCGCAATCCATAAATACATCATCTGTTTGAAGCACATCTGTACATTAATTGCCCTCCTTATTCACAAAATATCCACTCTCCACCCAAGCCCCTGGCCTCAGCTCCTCATTTTTCCCCCCTCAATGCCCGCCACCCATCCCTCATCAATCCTAGGAAATGTACTAATTCTTTTGTCATATCTTCACCCACCTTTCTTTTGAGGTCAATGAAGATCCTTGTAATCGGTTCCCACTTTCCATCCTGCCCTTCCTCCACCCTCCCAGTATCTCCACTCATAACACTGGTAAAGGGCCCATCCACTCTGGATTCCCCGTGTTTGAAATTCCTATCGGTACTAGAATACCTTCTCTAGTTTGGCCAGATTAGTATGGTAGAACTGGGATCATGATAGTGGGGCAAGAGGAAGCATTAAGAACTAGAGGAAAGTTGTGTTTCATCTTTGCTGTCTTATACCCTGTATTCTTTAATCTCCACTCTGAGTTCCTTCTGTAAGGGGATGTCCAGTGCACTGCAAATAGGTTTTGGGTCTATACCCGGCAGTCCCCTCTCATTCTCCATGATAAGATTTTTTTGTTCTCATGATGCCTGTTGCCTTATCCCTTTAAAACTTTGTGATCACACAGGCTGGTATGCTTTCTCCATGTGGGCTCTGTTGCTTCAGAGCCAGATGGCTGTTTCTTTACCCTCAAGCCTTTAAGACCCCACACGCTATACCTTTAGGTAGCTGGACACCATCGGATTTCTTCACCACATTTGCTTATGCAGCCGCTTTGTGGTCAGTGATTGTGTAGGAAAGGTGAGCATCTTAGAATGCCAATTTTATAAAACAGTGTTCTTGCAATGAGGGATTCCTTGAGCGGAGGCCCTATGTCCATCTGCTACCTCAATACTAAATCTATAAACATATGGACATAGATCTATTTCCCCATGCCCCTTTATAAATATATGTACATATGTACATGCCTTTTTTTAGACGTCTATAACTGGCCCTTGCTTCCCAGCTCACTCTTCTATACCCTTTGATTTTCCTCTTGTGCCCACTGACATGCTCAGTCTTCCTTTGGGTTTCAGTAATTCCTCTTGGTTACATTACCTTTGATCACGCCCTACCAGGCCTCCTACATCCCTCTCACTACCGTTTTCCATCACTTGTTGTACCCTTGTCTCTGGGTTTCTTTACACCACTTCCTTTCCCCCCACCCTCCTCACTCCCATGCCCAATGGAAAGGGCCGGTCACATGTTTACTCCTCCAGATTCTTCATCCAGCCTCTCTTAATTAGACAGACCTGTAAAGGTAATAACATGCACAAAACAAGACTGAGCTAAACCAAGCAGCAAAAAGAAAAACAAAGAAAAATGAAAACAAAACCCAACCCAAATCCAATGACACTAAAAGAAAACAACACTAACCAGAAAGAAAAGTACAAGGACTGTGTGGTGAACTTTAGGAGTGTTTTCCAGTCCAGTCTGTGGGGGCACCGAACCCTGACCACAAAGTCCACCTTTGGCATTCCCCGGGGACTTTGATGCTCCGTTTTCTTTCTCTTCCGCTGACTCTCTTAGTATCATGCCTTGAAGTGGCAGGATCAGTTCGGGCGCAGTTCCCACACTGTGTGTCCAGTGTTGTCCCCTCTAGGGCTATGGGTCTTTGAGGGACGTTTCTCATCGTGGGGCTGCCCATGTGGTCTTCTCTGTGGATTGGCTTCTCTGATTGGGAACATCATCCTCAAGGTGTATTGGGCCAGGATGTGCTCCATACTTCCCTCCTCCCCCTTGTTCAGCCCTGTGTTCTCTGATCAGATATGTCCCTCTCCACGAGCTGCAGATCCGGTGCCATCCTGTGAAATACAATCTTTTGGGGCTGCAAGGATGTGGGGGGGGGTGTCAGCTCAGATCTTTTGAGAGTCCAGGAGATATTGACTGCTCGATGGGCACAGTTCTGTGGGGCACCGTGCTCTTGGTCCAGACACTGGTTTGAATATGACTTTGTTGTTAACCAGTTGTGTGTCTCTGGGTGAACTCCCGTGTGTTTTTGAGTGAGTTTTCTAATCTGCAAAGTAAATGTACAGGATTATCCAGACTCCCATGTCAGCAAGTTATCCAGAGGAGTTAATCAGAGACTGTTTCATATAGTGTGTACCTGCGCGCCGCATTCTAGACCTGGGATGGCAATTATGAGCTCAGGATAGAGATGGTGTCCAGCAGGTAACATACGTGGCTCCATATTGAAACAGGAAGCCCACTGTGGAGATTTGGTCCTTCCGTTGATGGCCACCGGCCACCTAGTCTTCTCCTGCTATAACTGCTTCACTGGCTCAGCAGCTGAGCCAGAAGCCAGTGATATCATAACCAGGTGGCTAACTGGGCCAAAGGGCTGATAGGTATTTGTTATCTTGTTGTCTTGGGAAACCCACCTACCCTCCATGCAAACCTTCTGGTGTGAGTTATCTGTGGAAGGAATCATGGGCTCACAGTAATTCACATCTTTCTTCTTGAAAATGTGCCCATATTCCTTTCTGAACCTGAGAAGGTGGCCCCTGTGTCCACCAAGAAATTTACTGCCTGGCCTCCTACTTGGAGAGTTAGCCTGGGCTTTTGGCGGCGAAGCGAAACAGAGCCCTGACCCCTTCATTGAGCTTCTTCAAGCATTATTGTCTCTTGCTTGGGTCTTTCTACGTGCAGATGAGGCCCATCCACTCTAGTGGAGGGTCGTGCACCTCTCCTGGGGTTTTCAAGGCACTGATTTTTCCAGTGTCCTTCTTTCCTGCAGTAGGCACATTGGTCCTTCCCCATGGCTTGGCGGTGCCCACAGGTTAGTCTCTCCGTGAGTGAGCCATGCTCTCCTTTTCCTGAGTCTCTGGGGTATCTCATGGCAATTACGATTATTTAAGCTAGCTTCTTTGTCTCTGTCGTGCTAGGGTCATCTCTGTTGTTATACACTCAATGAGCCACTTGTACCAAATCGCTAAGATTTTCCTTTCAAACCCTTCCCACTTCGTTGTCATGTCTGAGGCAGACTGACTGAGTAATAAAGGCAATACTTATTGCCCTCCTGTTCTCAGTGCCTCCGGGCCGTTAGGGGTATAAAGCCCGTAGGCTTACATCAGCCACTCTAGAAAGGCAGGCGGACATTCTCTTATAGGAACCTGAAAATTCTCACTGACCTTAGATAAATTCATAGGTTTCCTAGCTCTTCCGCAGAGGGTCATGTAAGAGCAATGGGTGATACCTGGTAAAGCCCTCTGGGCCTTGCTAGGAATTGAGATCCCACATTGTTGGTGTAGTGGCCAAAAGAGTTTCTCTCAAGTGGGGAGTGCCCGCTCGCTGACCATCAGGTTCACTGACTGCTTACTGGGCCTCTGTCTGGAAGGGCTACCCTCCTCCGTTGTGAACAGCACCTGGAAAAGTTGTTGGCAAGCATTCCAGGTGGGCTGATGAGTATGGAAGTCATACCAGTACTAGTGTGTGTGTGGGGCTGCTTGTTAGGGGTGGGAGTGAGGTTGTGGGGCCGGTGGGGGAGGGAGTGACTCAATAAGGGCCTGTTAGAAGTTTTCTATTTCTGGACCCTAGAAACCTTATAGGGCGGGGGTTGAAAGAAAGGGATTGAAGCCAGCTCTCCCACTCTCAGAGTTCTCCTGCAATATGGGATAAAGCCGATTAGGGGAGAGAGATCGTGAGAGGAGGGGAGGGGAGGGGAGGGGAGGGGAGGGGAGGGGGGAGGGGTTGGGGAGGGGAGGGGAGGGGTTGGGGAGGGGAGGGGTTGGGGAGGGGAGGGGTTGGGGATGGGAGGGGTGGGGGAGGGGAGGGGAGGGGTGGGGGAGGGTGATGTGGAGGGATGGCCTCCACCTATATGGTTTTGGGAACTTGGACCGTTTGTTTTTCCGGTCCTTCCATGTTTCCTGAAACCTTGGAAACAAGGGCCCTTTCTTTGCGGGAGGGAGTAAGTCTTTTATATTTGCAGGCTTCTTAGTGGCAATGTCAGCCCACACTTGAAGTAACGGGATCAGATCGGGATATCCTGGTTCCCTTTAACCATAACTATGAACTCTTAGTAATAGGGGATGGGAAAACTAGTCTTGCGTGGGTCAATCAGGGACTCCTTCTGCCCCATCACTTTTAAACAAATTGTAGAGTCTCCAAGCTTTTGGGTTGAAACCGCATCCTCTTGGTGAATGCCGAGAGCACGGGTCCTCAAACTACAACTCGTGGGCCACATGCAGACAGCCGAGGACGTTGATCCTTTCTGCCGGGTGTATGTGCCCCATTTATTTTTTTTTTGAACTTCAAATCAATATGTGCAGTGTGCACATGAATTTGTTCGTAATATTTGTTTTTTTAAACTATAGTCTTTCCTTCAAAAGGCCTGAGGGATAGTGAACTGGCCCCCTGGGTAAACAGTTTCAGGACCCCTGCCCTAAGGTATCCTGGACTTAGGGGTTATTAATCTCCCAGCCCTGAAACATCCCTGAACATTCTACCCGTTGTAGGAGGCACCATGGGAATTTGGACCCCGGGTAATTTACAAGCCTTTACTCCAATTGAACCCAAGAAAATTCAAAATGACTTAGGCAGTTACTCTATTTTGGTCACTTTTGACTCGTCCTGCACTAGCCCATTATTTCCATTTAACTCTATAACGCGAAGCATGATGTTTTCATAACATTAAAAATGTATATATTAATACATATATATATTTATAACTATGAAAGTCCACAACAAAAAGAAAATTTTTTCCCAAAATTAAAATTGAAGCATTATAGGGTTAAAAAGAAGGATGGGTCTGATCAGCGTGTCCAAGACCTTAGCATCATAAATGAATCAGTGATCCGACTGCACCTAGCAGTGCCCAAACCTGTGCCCTCCTAGGGGAAAGTGTGAATGCTTTTATCCCTCTTCCTGTACTTCCAATGAACAAACACACATGTCTGGTAATCCTAAGATTTTTTTTGTTTCCTGTGACACTCACCTAATTTCAAGGCCACTGCCACCTCACAAGCTTAGCCTTGTCGTAGTCAAACTGTTCACCTTTTAGACCGTTTGTTTTTCTCAGAAGTTATCGGGTGATTAAAGCTTCTGAACCAAGTGTGCCAGGTCCACGACTACCATCTCCTGGACCACCTCAACCTTATCCATCCTGGATAAAGTTGCCCTCAATGGACAACCCCTCCCAGCAGTGTAGGAAGGGTATGGACCCAAAGCCCCACTTCGCCCCTTTTGCCAGCAGGAAGTAGCTAGAGATGTCGTCGCCCAGTACCCCAAAGATTTGGGTCCATATCTCTTCAGGGGGGCAAATGTTAGGTAGCTATGCTAGGGACTGGGGCATCCATTATGCATGCCCATAGGGCCAAGATAAGAGCCCAGTTAGGAGAGGCACCCTGTGCATGCTCAGAGGTCCAGATTTCTGGCCATGAAGGGGAGGTCACCTGGGTGGTTCCTGTACCTGGATTGACCAATCTAGGCCATGTAAATTCAATTCAGCCACTGGGGTCGGCCAGACTTGCCCACCACGCCTCTCTAACGCTCATAAAACTCTCTTGAGTGCAGACCAGGCTTCTGCATGATTTCTCTCACACTCAGGAAGGCTCTTTGGAGGCAGCTGGGCTGCACAAGAGTGGCTGGTGGATACTGTTCAGATGCATGGCTTTCTGCTTGCAAGGGTTTTTGTCTCAGCTGACTGGAAGGGAGGAGGTAGTACGTCTGGATCACAGAGTATCCATGTCCACAAACGAGGCTGCTCATTCCACTGTCCTGGAAGTGCTTTATGAAAACCCTCTGCTTTGCAATGTCACTCCTTGTAGATTAGAGTGGGAGGGGCTGGGACCAAGGTATGCTGCCTCTTACTCCCAGTTGCAGGTTTCTGGATGCTGATTGTATCTCTTACAGCATCAGTTAGTGGGCTTGTTGTCTGCCTCAGGCTTTGTTCACGGAGATCCTCCAGCTAGGTGGTGGTGTATGCACATGAGCAGAGGCTTCCTGCCAATCCCCCATGAGTAGTAGAGCTCCCATGGTGTGGACTCCATGAAAGCCTTGCCCCAGGCAGCACGCTTACAAAGGAGGGTGGGCCCTGCAGGACAGAAGACCATTCCCCCTGTGGAATGGCCTCAGAGATCCACCTCTCTCTCTGGCCAGCTGCTGGGGCTGTGGGTCCTAAGCATCATGGCTGACTCAGTAATAGACACAGGGTGAGGCCACTCCAGTAGCTGTTTTGACTGGTCTCATCCAGCCTGAGATCATCCTTGCATGAGCCCTCTGCCCAGATTATTTTTGTTTCTTTTATGATCTTTTCATTAGTGGCTCCTACAACACTAACCGCAATCCATAAATACATCATCTGTTTGAAGCACATCTGTACATTAATTGCCCTCCTTATTCACAAAATATCCACTCTCCACCCAAGCCCCTGGCCTCAGCTCTTCATTTTTGCCCCCTCAATGCCCGCCACCCATCCCTCATCAATCCTTGGAAATGTACTAATTCTTTTGTCATATTTTCACCCACCTTTCTTTTGAGGTCAATGAAGATCCTTGTAATCGGTTCCCACTTTCCATCCTGCCCTTCCTCCACCCTCCCAGTATCTCCACTCATAACACTGGTAAAGGGCCCATCCACTCTGGATTCCCCGTGTTTGAAATTCCTATCGGTACTAGAATACCTTCTCTAGTTTGGCCAGATTAGTATGGTAGAACTGGGATCATGATAGTGGGGCAAGAGGAAGCATTAAGAACTAGAGGAAAGTTGTGTTTCATCTTTGTTGTCTCTTACCCTGTATTCTTTAATCTCCACTCTGAGATCCTTCTGTAAGGGGATGTCCAGTGCACTGCAAATAGGTTTTGGGTCTATACCCGGCAGTCCCCTCTCATTCTCCATGATAAGATTTATTGTTTTCATGATGCCTGTTGCCTTATCCCTTTAAAACTTTGTGATCACACAGGCTAGTATGCTTTCTCCATGTGGGCTCTGTTGCTTCAGAGCCAGATGGCTGTTTCTTTACCCTCAAGCCTTTAAGACCCCACACGCTATATCTTTAGGTAGCTGGACACCATCGGATTTCTTCACCACATTTGCTTATGCAGCCGCTTTGTGGTCAGTGATTGTGTAGGAAAGGTGAGCATCTTAGAATGCCAATTTTATAAAACAGGGATTTTATAAATGAGGGATTCCTTGAGCGGAGGCCCTATGTCCATCTGCTACCTCAATACTAAATCTATAAACATATGGACATAGATCTATTTCCCCATGCCCCTTTGTAAATATATGTACATATGTACATGCCTTTTTTTAGACGTCTATAACTGACCCTTGCTTCCCAGCTCACTCTTCTATACCCTTTGATTTTCCTCTTGTGCCCACTGACATGCTCAGTCTTCCTTTGGGTTTCAGTAATTCCTCTTGGTTACATTACCTTTGATCACGCCCTACCAGGCCTCCTACATCCCCCTCACTACCGTTTTCCATCACTTGTTGTACCCTTGTCTCTGGGTTTCTTTACACCACTTCCTTTCCCCCCACCCTCCTCACTCCCATGCCCAATGGAAAGGGCCGGTCACATGTTTACTCCTCCAGATTCTTCATCCCGCCTCTCTTAATTAGACAGACCTGTAAAGGTAATAACATGCACAAAACAAGACTGAGCTAAACCAAGCAGCAAAAAGAAAAACAAACAAAAATGAAAACAAAACCCAACCCAAATCCAATGACACTAAAAGAAAACAACACTAACCAGAAAGAAAAGTACAAGGACTGTGTGGTCAACTTTAGGAGTGTTTTCCAGTCCAGTCTGTGGGGGCACCGAACCCTGACCACAAAGTCCACCTTTGGCATTCCCTGGGGACTTTGATGCTCCGTTTTCTTTCTCTTCCGCTGCACTCTCTTAGTGTCATGCCTCGAAGTGGCAGGATCAGTTCGGGCGTAGTTCCCACACTGTGTGTCCAGTGTTGTCCCCTCTAAGGCTATGGGTCTTTGAGGGACGTTTCTCATCGTGGGGCTGCCCATGTGGTCTTCTCTGTGGATTGGCTTCTCTGATTGGGAACATCATCCTCAAGGTGTATTGGGCCAGGGTGTGCTCCATTCTTCCCTCCTCCCCCTTGTTCTGCCCTGTGTTCTCTGATCAGATATGTCCCTCTCCACGAGCTGCAGATCCGGTGCCATCCTGTGAAATACAATCTTTTGGGGCTGCAAGGATGTGGGGGTGGGTGGGTGTCAGCTCAAATCTTTTGAAAGTCCAGGAGATATTGACTGCTCGATGGGCACAGTTCTGTGGGGCACCGTGCTCTTGGTCCAGACGCTGGTTTGAATATGACTTTGTTGTTAACCAGTTGTGTGTCTCTGGGTGAACTCCCGTGTGTTTTTGAGTGAGTTTTCTAATCTGCAAAGTAAATGTACAGGATTATCCAGACTCCCATGTCAGCAAGTTATCCAGAGGAGTTAATCAGAGACTGTTTCATATAGTGTGTACCTGCGCGCCGCATTCTAGACCTGGGATGGCAATTATGAACTCAGGATAGAGAGGGTGTCCAGCAGGTAACATACGTGGCTCCATATTGAAACAGGAAGCCCACTGTGGAGATTTGGTCCTTCCATTGATGGCCACCGTCCACCTGCTATAACTGCTTCACTGGCTCAGCAGCTGAGCCAGAAGCCAGTGATATCATAACCAGGTGGCTAACTGGGCCAAAGGGCTGATAGGTATTTGTTATCTTGTTGTCTTGGGAAACCCACCTACCCTCCATGCAAACCTTCTGGTGTGAGTTATCTGTGGAAGGAATCATGGGCTCACAGTAATTCACATCTTTCTTCTTGAAAATGTGCCCATATTCCTTTCTGAACCTGAGAAGGTGGCCCCTGTGTCCACCAAGAAATTTACTGCCTGGCCTCCTACTTGGAGAGTTAGCCTGGGCTTTTGGCGGCGAAGTGAAACAGAGCCCTGACCCCTTCATTGAGCTTCTTCAAGCATTATTGTCTCTTGCTTGGGTCTTTCTCCGTGCAGATGAGGCCCATCCACTCTAGTGGAGGGTCGTGCACCTCTCCTGGGGTTTTCAAGGCACTGATTTTTCCAGTGTCCTTCTTTCCTGCAGTAGGCACATTGGTCCTTCCCCATGGCTTGGCGGTTCCCACAGGTTAGTCTCTCTGTGAGTGAGCCATGCTCTCCTTTTCCTGAGTCTCTGGGGTATCTCATGGCAATTACGATTATTTTAGCTAGCTTCTTTGTCTCTGTCGTGCTAGGGTCATCTCTGTTGTTATACACTCAATGAGCCACTTGTACCAAATCTCTAAGGTTTTCCCTTCAAACCCTTCCCACTTCGTTGTCATGTCTGAGGCAGACTGACTGAGTAATAAAGGCAATACTTATTGCCCTCCTGTTCTCAGTGCCTCCGGGCCGTTAGGGGTATAAAGCCCGTAGGCTTACATCAGCCATTCTAGAAAGGCAGGCGGACATTCTCTTATAGGAACCTGAAAATTCTCACTGACCTTAGATAAATTCATAGGTTTCCTAGCTCTTCCGCAGAGTGTCATGTAACAGCAACGGGTGATACCTGGTAAAGCGCTCATGGCCTTGCTAGGAATTGAGATCCCACATTCTCCGTGTAGTGGCCAAAAGAGTTTCTCTCAAGTGGGTAGTGCCCGCTCGCTGACCATCAGGTTCACTGACTGCTTACTGGGCCTCTGTGTGGATGGGCTACCCTTCCTCCATTGTGAACAGCACCTGGAGAAGTTGCTGGCAATCATTCAAGGTGGGCTAATGAGTATGGAAGAAATACCAGTACTAGTGTGTGTGGGGGGCTGCTGGTTAGGGGTGTGGGTGAGGTTGGGGGGCCGGTGTGGGAGGGAGTGACTCAATAACGGCCTGTTAGAAGTTTTCTATTTCTGGCCCCTAGAAACCTTATAGGGCGGGGGTGGAACCAAAGGGTCTGAAGCCAGCTCTCACACTCCCAGAGTTCTCCTGCAAAATGGGATAAAGCCGAGTAGGGAGAGAGATCGGGAGGGGAGGGGAGCGGAAAGGAGGGGCAAGGGGAGGGGGTTGGGGAGGGGGAAAGTGAGGGAGGGCCTCCACCTATGTGGTTTTGGGAAGTTGGACCGTTTCTTTTTCCGGTGCCATGTTTCCTGAAACCTTGGAAACAAGGACCCTTTCTTTGAGGGATGAAGTCTTTTATATTTGCAGGCTTCTTAGTGGCAAAGTCAGCCCACACTTGAATTAAAGGGATCAGATCGGGATGTCCTGGTTCCCCTTAACCATAACTATGAACTCTTAGTAATAGGGGATGGGAAAATTAGTCTTGTGTGGGTCAATCAGGGACTCCTTCTGCCCCATCACTTTTAAACAAATTGTAGAGTCTACAAGCTTTTGGGTTGAAACAACATCCTCTTGGTGAACGTCTAGAGCTGGAGTCCTCAAACTACAACCTGTGGGCCACATGCAGAGAGCCGAGGACATTGATCCTTTCTGACGTTTGTATGTGCCCCATTAATTTTTTTTTGAACTTCAAATCAAGATGTGCAGTGTGCACATGAATTTGTTCGTAATTCTTGTTTTTTTTTAAACTCTAGTCTGTCCCTCCAATGGCCTGAGGGACAGTGAACTGGCCCTTTGGGTAAACAGTTTCAGGACCGCTGCCCTAAGGTATCCTGGACTTAGAGGTTACTAATCTCCCAGCCCTGAAACATCCCTGAACATTCTACCCATTGTAGGAGGCACCATGGGAATTTGGACCCCGGGTAATTTACAAGCCTTTACTCCAATTGAACCCAAGAAAATTCAAAATGACTTAGGCAGTTACTCTATTTGGTCACTTTTGACTCCTCCTGTACTAGCCCATTATTTACATTTAACTCTATAACGCGGAGAATGATGTTTTCATAACATTTAAAAATGTATATATTTATATATATATATTTATAACTATGAAAGTCCACAACAATAAGGAAATAATTTTTTCCCTAAATTAAACGTGATGCGTTATAGGGAAAAAAGAAGGATGGGTCTTATCAGCGGGTCCAATACGTTAACATCATAAATGGGTCAGTGATCCCACTGCACCTAGTAGTGCCCAAACCTGTGCCCTCCTAGGGGAAAGTGTGAATTCTTTTATCCCTCTTCCTGTATTTCCAATGAACAAACACACATGTCTGGTAATCCTAAGATTTTTTTTGTTTCCTGTGACACTCACCTAATTTCAAGGCCACTGCCACCGCACAAGCTTAGCCTTGTCGCATTCAAAATGTTCACCTTTTTGACAGTTTGTTTTTCCCAGAAGTTATCGGGTGACTAAAGCTTCCGAACCAAGTGTGCCAGCTCCACGACTACCATCTCCTGAACCACCTCAACCTTATCGATCCTGGATAAAGTTGCCCTCAATGGACAACCCCTCCCAGCAGTGTAGGAAGGGTATGGACCCAAAGCCCCACTTTGCCCCTTTTGCCAGCAAGAAGTAGCTAGAGATATGGTCGGCCAGTACCCCAAAGATTTGGGTCCATATCTCTTCAGGGGGGCAAATGTTAGGTAGCTATGCTAGGGACTGGGGCATCCGTTATGCATGCCCATAGGGCCAGGATAAGAGCCCAGTTAGGAGAGGCACCCTGTGCATGCTCAGAGATCCAGGTTCTGGCCATGAAGGGGAGGTACACCTGGGTGGGTCCTGTACCTGGATTGACCAACCTAGGCCATGTAAATTAAATTCATCCACTGGGGTCCGCCAGGCTTCCCCACCACAACTCCCTAACGCTCATAAAACTCACGTGAGTGACTGACCAGGCTTCTGCGTGATTTCTCTCTAACTCAGGAAGGCTCTTTGGAGGCAGCGGGGCTGCACATGAGTGGCTGGTGGATACTGTTCAGATGCATGGCTTTCTGCTTGCAAGGGTTTTTGTCTCAGCTGACTGGAAGGGAGGAGGTAGTGCGTCTGGATCACAGAGTATCCATGTCCACAAATGAGGCTGCTCATTTCACAGTCCTGGAAGTGCTTTATGAAAACCCTCTGCTTTGCAATGTCACTCCTTGTAGATTAGAGTGGGAGGCGCTGGGACCAAGGTATGCTGCCTCTTACTCCCACTTGCAGGTTTCTGGATGTTGATTGTATCTCTTACAGCATCAGTTAGTGGGCTACTTGTCTGCCTCAGGCTTTGTTCACGGAAATCCTCCAGCTAGTTGGTGGTGTGTGCGCATGAGCAGAGGCTTCCTACCAATCCCCCATGAGTAGTAGAGCTCCCATGGTGTGGACTCCATGAAAGCCGTGCCCCAGACAGCACGCTTACAAAGGAGGTTGGGCCCTGCAATACAGAGGACCATTCCCCCTGTGGAATTGCCTCAGAGACCCACCTCCCTCACTGGACAGCTGCTGGGGCTGTGGTCCCTAAGTTTCATGCCTGACTCAGGAATAGACACAGGGTGAGGCGACTCTAGTAGCTGTTTTGACTGGTCTAATCCAGCCTGAGATCATGCTTGCATTAACCCTTTGGCCAGATTATTTTTGTTTCTTTTATGATCTTTTTATTAGTCGCTCCTACAACACTAACCACAATCCATATATACATCAGCTGTTTGAAGCATATCTGTACATTAATTGCCCTCCTTATTCTCAAAATCTCCATTCTCTACCCAAGCCCCTGGCATCAGCTTCTCATTTTTTCCCCCTCAAAGCCCACCACCCATCCCTCATCAATCCTTGAAAATGTACTAATTCTTTTGTCATTTCTTCACCCAACTTTCTTTTGAGGTCAATGAAGATCCTTGTAATCGGTCCCCACTTTCCATCCTGCCCTTCCTCCACCCTCCCAGTATCTCCACTCAAAACACTGGTCCTAAAGAGCCCATCCACTCTGGATTCCCCGTGTTTGAAATTCCTATCTGTAGTAGAATACCTTCTCTAGTTTGGCCAGATTAGTATGGTAGAACTGGGATCATGATAGTGGGGCAAGAGGAAGCATTAAGACCTAGAGGAAAGTTGTGTTTCAACTTTGCTGTCTCATACCCTGTATTGTTTAATCTCCTCTCTGAGCTCCTTCTGTAAGGGGATGTCCAGTGCACTGCAAATAGGTTTTGGGTCTATACCCGGCAGTCCCTTCTCATTCTCCATGATAAGATTTTTTTGTTCTCATGATGCCTGTTGCCTTATCCCTTTGAAATTTTGTGATCACACAGGCTGGTATGCTCCCTCCATGTGGGCTCTGTTAGTTCTGAGCTAGATGGCTGCTTCTGTACCTTCAAGCCTTTAAGACCCCACACGCTATATCTTTAGGTAGCTGGACACCATCGGCTTTCTTCACCACACTTGCTTATGCAGCTTCTTTGTGGTCAGTGATCGTGTAGGGAAGGTGAGCATCAATTAATGCCAATTTAATAGAACAATGTTATTGCAATGAGGGAGTCCTTGAGCGGAGGCACAAAGTGTATTTGCTACCTTAATACTAAATCTATAAACATATGGACATAGATCTATTTCCCCATGCCCCTTTGTAAATATATGTACATGCCTTTATTTAGACATCTATAACTGGCCCTTGCTTCCCAGCTCACTCTTCTATACCCTTTGATTTTCCTCTTGTGCCCACTGCCATGCTAAGTCTTCCTTTGGGTTTCAGTAATTACTCTTGGTTATATTACCCTTGATCACCCCCTACCAGGCCTCCTACATACCTCTCACCACCGATTTCCATCACTTTTTGTTCCCTTCTCTCTGGGTTTCCTTACACCACTTCCTTTCCCCCCACCGTGCACACTCCCATGCCCAAAGGAAAGGGCTGGTCACATGTTTACTCCTCCAGATAATTCATCCAGCCTTTCTTAATTAGACAGACACTGTAAAGGTAATAACATGCACAAAACGAGACTGAGCAAACCCAAGCAGCAAAAAGAAAAAAAACAAACAAAAATGAAAACAAAACCCAACCAAAATCCAATGACACTAAAAGAAAACAACACTAACCAGAAAGAAAAGTACAAGGACTGTGTGGTGAACTTTAGGAGTGTTTTCCAGTCCAGTCTGTGGGGGCACCGAACCCTGACCACAAAGTCCACCTTTGGCATTCCCCGGGGACTTTGATGCTCCGTTTTCTTTCTCTTCCGCTGCACTCTCTTAGTATCATGCCTCGATGTGGCAGGATCAGTTCGGGCACAGTTCCCACACTGTGTCTCCAGTGTTGTCCCCTCTAAGGCTATGGGTCTTTGAGGGACGTTTCTCATCGTGGGGCTGCCCATGTGGTTCTCTCTGTGAGCTGGCTTCTCTGATTGGGAACATCATCCTCAAGGTATATTGGGCCAGGATGTGCTCCATTTTCCCCTCCTCCCCCTTGTTCTGCCCTGTGTTCTCTGATCAGATATGTCCCTCTCCGCGAGCTCCAGATCTGGTGCCATCCTGTGAAATACAATCTTCGGGGGCTGCAAGCATGTGGGGGTGGGTGGGTGTCAGCTCAGATCTTTTGAGAGTCCAGGAGATATTGACTGCTCGATGGGCATAGTACTTTGGGGCACCGTGCTCTAAGTCCAGATGCTGGTTGTGAATATGACTTTGTTGTTAACCAGGTGTGTGTCTCTGGGTCAACTCCTGTGTGTTTTTGAGTGAGTTTTCTCATCTGGAAAGTAAATGAACTGGATTATCCAACTTCCATGTCAGCAAGTTATCGAGAGGGGTTAATCAGAGACTGTTTCATATAGTGTGTACCTGCGCGCTGCATTCTAGACCTGGGGTGGCAATTTTGAGCTCGGGATAGAGATGGTGTCCTGCAGGTGACATACGTGGCTCCATATTGAAACAGGAAGCCCACTGTGGAGATTTGGTCCTTCCGTTGATGGCCACCATCTACCTAGTCTTCTCCTGGTATAACTGCTTCAATGGCTCAGCAGCTGAGCTAGGAGCCAGTGCCATCATAACCAGGTGGCTAATTGGGACAAAGGGCAGATAGATATTTGTTATCTTGTTGTCTTGAGAAGCCCACCTAACCTCCATGCAAACCTTCTGGTGTGAGTTATCTGTGGAAGGAATCATAGGCTCACAGTAATTCACATCTTTCTTTTTGACAATGTGTCCGTATTCCTTTCTGAACCTGAGAAGGTGGCCCCTGTGTCCACCAAGAAATTTACTGGCTGACCCCCTACATGGAGAGTTAGCCTGGGCTTTTGGTGGTGAAGTTAAACAGAGCCCTGACCCCCTTCACTCAGCTTCTTCAAGCATTATTGTCTCTTGCTTGGGTCTTTCTAGGTGCAGATGAGGCCCGTCCACTCTAGTGGAGGGTCGTGCACCTCTCCTGGGATTTTCAAGGCACTGATTTTTCCAGTGTCCTTCTTTCCTGCAGTAGGCACATTGATCCTTCCCCATGGCTTGTCGGTGCCCACAGGTTAGTCTATCCGTGATTGGGCCAAGCTCTCCATTTCCTGCGTCTCTGGGGTCTCTCATGGCAATTACTAGTATTTTAGCTAGTTTCTTTGTCTCTGTCGTGCTAGGGTCATCTCTGTTGTTATACACTCAATGAGCTACTTGTACCAAATCACTAAGATTTTTCCGTTCAAACCCTTCCCACTGCTTTTTCATGTCTTAGGCAGACTGACTGAGTCATAAAGGCAATACTTATTGCCCTCCTGTTTCGGGGCCTCTGGGCAGTTAGGGGTATAAAGCCCGTAGGCTTACATCAGCCACTCTAAAAAGGCAGGCGGACATTCTCTTATAAGAGCCTGAAAATTCTCACTGACCTTAGATAAATTCATATGTTTCCTAACTCTTCCACAGAGGGTCATGTAAGAGCAACGGGTGATACCTGGTAAAGCCCTCTGGGCCTTGCTAGGAATTGAGATCCCACATTGTTCGTGTAGTGGCCAAAAGAGTTTCTCTTAAGTGGGTAGTGCCCGCTCGCTGACCATCAGGTTCACTGACTGCTTACTGGTCCTCAGTCTGGAAGGGCTACCCTTCCTCCGTTGTGAACAGCACCTGGAGAAGTTGCTGACAATCATTCCAGGTGGGCTGATGAGTATGGAAGACATACCAAGACTAGTGTGTGGGGGGGGGGCTGCTGGTAGGGCGAGGGATGGGGTGGGGTGCCGGTGAGGGAGGGCATGACTCAATAAGGGCCTGTTAGAAGTTTTCTATTTGTGTCCCCTAGAAACCTTATAGGGCGGGGGTGGAACTAAAGGTTCTGAAGCCAGCTCTCCCACTCCCAGAGTTCTCCTGCAAAATGGGATAAAGCGGATTAGGGGAGAGAGATCGGGAGAGGAGGGGAGGGGAAGGGATGGGGAGGGTGTCAGGGTGGGGGACGGAGAGGGATGGCCTCGCCCTATTTGGTTTTGGGTACTTGGACCGTGTGTTTTTCCAGTCCTGCCATGTTTCCTGAAACCTTGGAAACAAGGACTCTTTCTTTGAGGGAGGGAGTAAGTCTTTTATATTTGCAGGATTCTAATTGACAATGTTAGCCCACACTTGAATTAAAGGGATCAGATCGGGATGTCCTGGTTGCCCATAACCATAACTATGAACTCTTAGTAATAGGGGATGGGAAAACTAGTCTTGCGTGTGTCAATCAGGGACTCCTTCTGCCCCATCACTTTTAAACAAATTGTAGAGTCTCCAAGCTTTTGGGTTGAAACCACATCTTTTTGGTGAACGCCTAGAGCAGGGGTCCTCAAACTACAGCCTGTGGGCCACATGCAGACAGCCGAGGACGTTGATCCTTTCTGCAGGGTGTATGTGCCCCATTTATTTTTTTTTTTGAACTTCAAATCAATATGTGCAGTGTGCACATGAATTTGTTCGTAATATTTGTTTTTTTAAACTATAGTCTTTCCTTCAAAAGGCCTGAGGGATAGTGAACTGGCCCCCTGGGTAAACAGTTTCAGGACCTCTGCCCTAATGTATCCTGGACTTAAGGGTTACTAATCTCCCAGCCCTGAAACACCCCTGAACATTCTACCCGTTGTAGGAGGCACCATGGGAATTTGGACCCCGGGTAATTTACAAGCCTTTACTCCAATTGAACCCAGGAAACTTCAAAGTGACTTAGGAAGTTACTCTATTTTGTTCACTTTTGACTCCTCCAGTGCTTGCCCATTATTGCAATTTAACTCTATAACGCGGAGCATGATGTTTTCATAACATTTTTTAAAATGTATATATTAATACATATATATATTTATAACTATGAAAGTCCACAACAAAAAGAAAATAATTTTTTTCCAAAATTAAAATTGAAGTGTTATAGGGTTAAAAAGAAGGATGGGTCTTATCAGCGGGTCCAAGACCTTAGCATGATAAATGAATCAGTGATCCCACTGCACCTAGTAGTGCCCAAACCTGTGCCCACCTAGGGGAATGTGTGAATGCTTTCATCCCTCTTCCTGGACTTCCAATGAACAAACACACATGTCTGGTGATCCTAAGATTTTTTTTGTTGCCTGTGACACTCACCTAATTTCAAGGCCACTGCCACCTCACAAGCTTAGCCTTGTCGCAGTTAAACTGCTCACCTTTTAGACCGTTTGTTTTTCCCAGAAGTTATCGGGTGACTAAAGCTTCCGAACCAAGTGTGTCAGGTCCACGACTAACATCTCCTGGAGCACCTCAACCTTATCCATCCTAGATAAAGTTGCCCTCAATGGACAACCCCTCCCAGCAATGTAGGAAGGGTATGGACCCAAAGCCCCACCTCACCCCTCTTGCCAGCAGGAAGTAGCTAGAGATGTCATCACCCAGTACCCCAAAGATTTGGGTCCATATCTCTTCAGGGGGGCAAATGTTAGGTAGCTATGCTAGGGACTGGGGCATCTGTTAAGCATGCCCATAGGGCCAAGATAAGAGCCCAGTTAGGAGAGGCACCCTGTGCATGCTCAGAGGTCCAGGTCCTGGCCATGAAGGGGAGGTACACCTGCGTGGGTCCTTTACCTGTATTGACCAACCTAGGCCATGTAAATTCAATTCAGCCACTGGGGTCGGCCAGACTTGCCCACCACGCCTCCCTAGCGCTAATAAAACACACTTGAGTGACAGACCAGGCTTCTGCGTGATTTCTCTGTCACTCAGGAAGGCTCTTTGTAGGCAGTAAGGCTGCACATGAGTGGCTGGTGGATACTGTTCAGATGCATGGCTTTCTGCTTGCAAGGGTTTTTGTCTCAGCTGACTGGAAGGGAGGAGGTAGTACGTCTGGATCACAGAGTATCCATTTCCACAAATGAGGCTGCTAATTCCACGGTCCTGGCAGTGCTTTATGAAAACGCTCTGCTTTGCAATGTCACTCCTTGTAGATTAGAGTGGGAGGGGCTGGGACCAAGGTATGCTGCCTCTTACTCCCAGTTGCAGGTTTCTGGATGCTGATTGTATCTCTTACAGCATCAGTTAGTGGGCTTGTTGTCCCTCAGGCTTTGTTCACAGAGATCCTCCAGCTAGTTGGTGGTGAGTGCGCATGAGCAGAGGCTTCCTGCCAATCCCCCATGAGTAGTAGAGCTCCCATGGTGTGGACTCCATGTAAGCCCTGTCCCAGACAGCACGCTTACATAGGAGGGTGGGCCCTGCAGGAAAGAGGACCATTCCCCCTGTGGAATGGCCTCAGAGACCCACGTCCCTCACTAGCCAGCTGCTGGGGCTGTGGGCCCTAAGCTTCATGCCTGACTCAGGAATTGACACAGGGTGAGGCGACTCCAGTAGCTCTTTTGACTGGTCTAATCCAGCCTGAGATCATCCTTGCATGAGCCCTCTGCCAAGATTATTTTTGTTTCTTTTATGATCTTTTCATTAGTGGCTCCTACAACACTACCCACAAAATATATATACATCAGCTGTTTGATGCACATCTGTACATTAAGTGCCCTCATTATTCTCAAAATATCTACTCTTCACCCAAGCCCCTGGGCTCAGCTCCTCATTTTTCCCCCCTCAATGCCCGCCACCCATCCCTCATCAATCCTTTGAAATGTACTAATTCTTTTGTCATATCTTCACCCACCTTTCTTTTGAGGTCAATGAAGATCCTTGTAATCGGTACCCACTTTCCATTCTGCCCTTCCTCCACCCTCCCAATATCTCCACTCATAACACTGGTCCTAAAGGGCCCATCCACCCTGGATTCCCCGTGTTTGAAATTCCTATCGGTACTAGAATACCTTCTCTAGTTTGGCCAGATTAGTATGGTAGAACTGGGATCATGATAGTGGGGCAAGAGGAAGCATTAAGAACTAGAGGAAAGTTGTGTTTCATCTTTGCTGTCTCATAACCTGTATTCTTTAATCTCCTCTCTGAGATTCTTCTGTAAGGGGATTTCCAGTGCACTGCAAATAGGTTTTGGTTCTATACCCGGCAGTCCCCTCTCATTTTCCATGATAAGTTTTATTTGTTTTCATGATGCCTGTTGCCTTATCCCTTTGAAATTTTGTGATCACACAGGCTGGTATGCTTCCTACATGTGGGCTCTGTTGCTTCTGAGCTACATGGCTGCTTCTGTACCTTCAAGACTTTAAGACCCCACACGCTATATCTTTTGGTAGCTGGACACCATCGGCTTTCTTCACCACATTTGCTTATGCAGCCGCTTTGTGCTGAGTGATCGTGTAGGGAAGGTGAGCATTGTAGAATGCCAAATTAATAGAACACTGTTCTTGCAATGAGGGAGTCCTTGAGCGGAGGCCCTATGTCCATCTGCCTACTTAATACTAAATCTATAAACATATGGACATAGATCTATTTCCCCATGCCTCTTTGAGAATATATGTACATGACTTTATTTAGACGTCTATAACTGGCCCTTGCTTCCCAGCTCACTCTTCTATACGCTTTGATTTTCCTCTTGTGCCCACTGCCATGCTCAGACTTCCTTTGGGTTTCAGTAATTCCTCTTGGTTACATTACCCTTGATTATGCCCTACCAGGCCTCCTACATCCCCCTAATCACCGATTTCCATCACTTGTTGTTCCCTTGTCTCTGGGTTTCTTTACACCACTCCCTTTACCCCCAGCGTGCTCACTCCCATGCCCAATGAAAGGGCCGGTCACATGTTTACTCCCCCAGATTGTTCATCCAGCCTCTCTTAATTAGATAGACCTGTAAAGGTAATAACATGCACAAAACAAGACTGAGCAAATCCAAGCAGCAAAAAGAAAAAAAACATACAAAAATGAAAACAAAACCCAACCAAAATCCAATGACACTAAAAGAAAACAACACTAACCAAGAAAGAAAAGTACAAGGACTGTGTGGTGAACTTTAGGAGTGTTTTCCAGTCCAGTCTGTTGGGGCACCGAACCCTGACCACAAAGTCCACCTTTGGCATTCCCCGGGGACTTTGATGCTCCATTTTCTTTCTCTTCCGCTGCACTCTCTTAGTGTCATGCCTCGATGTGGCAGGATCAGTTCGGGCGCAGTTCCCACACTGTGTCTCCAGTGTTGTCCACTCTTGGGCTATGGGTCTTTGAGGGACGTTTCTCATCGTGGGGCTGCCCATGTGGTCTTCTCTGTGGACTGGCTTCTCTGATTGGGAACATCATCCTCAAGGTGTAGAGGGCCAGGATGTGCTCCATTTTCCCCTCCTCCCCCTTGTTCTGCCCTGTGTTCTCTGATCAGATATGTCCCTCTCCGCGAGCTGCAGATCCGGTGCCATCCTGTGAAATACAATCTTTGGGGGCTGCAAGGATGTGGGGGATGGGTGGCAGCTCAGATCTTTTGAGAGTCCAGGAGATATTGACTGCTTGATGGGCACAGTTCTTTGCGGCACCGTGCTCTTGGTGCAGACGCTGGTTGTGAATATGACTTTGTTGTTAACCAATTGTGTGTCTCTGGGTCAACTCCTGTGTGTTTTTAAGTGAGTTTTCTCATCTGGAAAGTAAATGTACTGGATTATCCAGACTCCCATGTCAGCAAGTTATCCAGAGGAGTTAATCAGAGACTGTTTCATATAGTGTGTACCTGCGCGCCGCATTCTAGACCTGGGATGGCAATTATGAGCTCAGGATAGAGATGGTGTCCAGCAGGTGACATACGTGGCTCCATATTGAAACAGGAAGCCCACTGTGGAGATTTGGTCCTTCAGTTGATGGCCACTGGCCACCTAGTCTTCTCCTGCTATAACTGCTTCACTGGCTCAGCAGCTGAGCCAGGAGCCAGTGATATCATAACCAGGTGGCTAACTGGGACAAAGGGCAGATAGATATTTGTTATCTTGTTGTCTTGGGAAGCCCACCTAACCTCCATGAAAACCTTCTGGTGTGAGTTATCTGTGGAAGGAATCATAGGCTCACAGTAATTCACATCTTTCTTTTTGAAAATGTGCCCGTATTCCTTTCTGAACCTGAGAAGGTGGCCCCTGTGTCCACCAAGAAATTTACTGGCTGGCCCCCTACAAGGAGAGTTAGCCTGGGCTTGGTGGTGAAGGGAAAAAGAGCTCTGACCCCTTCATTCAGCTTCTTCAAGCATTATTGTCTCTTGCTTGGTTTTTCTAGGTGCAGATGAGGCCCGTCCACTCTAGTGGAGGGTCGTGCACCTCCCCTGGGGTTTCAAGACACTGATTTTTCCCAGTGTCCTTCTTTCCTGCAGTAGGCACATTGATCCTTCCCCATGGCTTGGCGGTGCCCACAGGTTAGTCTCTCCGTGAGTGGGCCATGCTCTCCTTTTCCTGAGTCTCTGGGGTCTCTCATGGCAATTACTAGTATTTTAGCTAGTTTCTTTGTCTCTGTCATGCTAGGGTCATCTCTGTTGTTATACACTCAATGAGCCACTTGTACCAAATCACTAAGATTTTTCCGTTCAAACCCTTCCAACTTCTTTTTCATGTCTGAGACAGACTGACTGAGAAATAAAGGCAATACTTATTGCCCTCCGGTTCTCGGGGCCGTTAGGGGTATAAAGCCCGTAGGCTTACATCAGCTACTCTAGAAAGGCAGGCGGAAATTCTCTTATAAGAGCCCGAAAGTTCTCACTGAGCTTAGATACAGTCATAGGTTTCCTAGTTCTTCCGCAGAGGGTCATGTAAGAGCAATGGGTGATACCTGGTAAAGCCCTCTGGGCCTTGCTAGGAATTGAGATCCCACATTGATCCGTAGTGGCCAAAGGAGTTTCTCTCAAGTGGGGAGTGCCCGCTCGCTGACCATCAGGTTCACTGACTGCTTACTGGGCCTCTGTCTGGAAGGGCTACCCTTCCTCCGTGGTGAAGAGCACCTGGAGAAGTTGCTGGCAATCATACAGGTGGGCTGATGAGTATGGAAGTCATACCAGTACTAGTGTGTGTGGGGGGCTGCTGGTTGGGGGTGGGGGTGAGGTTGGTGGGGGCGGTGGGGGAGGGAGTGACTCAATAAGGGCCTGTTAGAAGTTTTCTATTTCTGGACCCTAGAAAACTTATAGGGCGGGGTTGGAACCAAAGGGTCTGAAGCCAGCTCTCCCACTCCCAGAGTTCTCCTGCAAAATGGGATAAAGCCGATTAGGGGAGAGAGATCGGGAGGGGAGGGGAGGGGAAGATGGGGGAGAGGGAGGTGGTGGGGGAGGGGGTAGGGGAGGGATGGCCTCCACCTATGTGGTTTTGGGAACTTGGACCGTTTGTTTTTCCGGTCCTGCCATGTTTCCTGAAACCTTGGAAACAAGGACCCTGTCTTTGAGGGAGGGAGTAAGTCTTATATTTGCAGGCTTCTTCGTGGCAATGTCAGCCCACACTTGAATTAAAGGGATCAGATCGGGATGTCCTGGTTCCCCTTAACCATAACTATGAACTCTTAATAATAGGGGATGGCAAAACTAATCTTGCGTGGGTCAATCAGGGACTCCTTCTGCCCCATTACTTTTAAACAAATTGTAGTGTCTCCAAGCTATTGGGTGAAAACCACATCCTCTTGGTGACCGCCTAGAGCATGGGTCCTCAAACTACAGCCTATGGGCCACATGCAGACAGCCGAGGACATTGAGCCTTTCTGCCGGGTGTATGTGACGCATTTATTTTTCTTTGAACTTCAAATCAAGATGTGCATGGTGCACATGAATTTTTTCATAATTTTTGTTGTTTTTTTAACTATAGTCTGCCCCTCCAATAGCCTGAGGTATAGTAAACTGGCCCCCTGGGCACTTGGACTATGTAGGTTAACTAAGGGGCACTTGCACTATCTAGGTTACCGAACGGGCATTTGGACTATGTAGGTAACCTAGCGGGCACTTGGAAAGTCTAGGTTACCTAGCGGGCACTTGGACTTCTAGGTTAACGAACGGGCACTTGGACTATGTATGTTGCACAGCGGGCAATTGGACTATCTAGGTTAGGTAACGGGCACTTGGACTATCTAGGTTACCTAGCGGGAACTTGGACTATGCAGGTTACCTAGCGGGCACTTGGACTATCTAGGTTACCTAACGGGCACTTGGACCATCTAGGTTTCTTAGCGGGCACTTGGACTATGTAGGTTAACTAGCGGGCACTTGGACTATATAGGTTACCTAGAGGGCCCTTGGACTATGTAGGTTACGTAGCGGGCACGTGGACTATCTAGGTTAACGAACGTGCACTTGGACTATGTAGGTAACCTAGCGGACAATTGGACAGTCTAGGTTACCTAGCGGGCACTTGGACTATATAGGTTAACGAAAGGGCACTTGGACTATGTAGGTTACCTAGCGGGCACTTGGATTATCTAGGTAAGCTAACAGGAACTTGGAATATCTAGGTTACCTAGCGGGCACTTGGACTATGTAGGTTACATTGCGGGCACTTGTACTATGTAGGTTACCTAACTGTCACTTGTACTATGTAGGTTAACTAGCGGACACTTGGACTATCTAGGTTAACTAGTGGGCACTTGGAATATCTAGGTTAACTAGCGGGCCCATGGACTATGTAGGTTAACTAGCGGGCACTTGGACAATCTTGGTTAACTAGCGGGCACTTGGACTATCTAGGTTAACTAGCGGGCACTTGCACAATGCAGGTTCCCTAGCGGGCACTTTGACTATGTAGGTTCCCTAGCGGGCACTTGGACTATATAGGTTCCCTACGGGCACTTGGACTATCTAGGTACCCTAACGGGCACATGGAATATGTAGGTTCCCCATCGGGCAATTGGACTATGTAGGTTCCTCAGCGGGCGCTTGGACTATGTAGGTTCCCTATCAGGCACTTGGACTATGTAGGTTAACTAGCGAGCACGTGGATGATCAATGTTAACTAGTGGGCACTTTGACTATCTAGGTTAACTAGCGGGCAATTGGACTATCTAGGTTAATTAGCGTGCACTTGTACAATGCAGGTTCCCTAGCGGGCACTTTGACTATGTAGGTTCCCTACGGGCACTTGGACTATCTAGGTTCCCTAACGGGCACTTGGACTATGTAGGTTCCTCAGCGGGCACTTGGACTATGTAGGCTAACTAGGGGGCCCTTGGACGATCTAGGTTACCTAGCGGGTACTTGAACTATCTAGGTTAACTAGCGCACACTTGCACTCTTTAGGTTACCTAGAGGGCACTTGGACTATGTACGTTCCCTAGCGGGCACTTGGAATATCTATGTTAACTAGCGGGCACTTGGAATATGTAGGTTAACTAGTGGACACTTGCACTATGTAGGTTACCTAGCAGGCACTTGGACTATCTAGGTTAACTAGTGTGCACTTGGATTATGTAGGTTCCTTAGCAGGCACTTGGACTATCTAGGTTACGTAGCGGGCACTTGGTATATAGGTTAACTAGCGGGCACTTGGACTATGTAGGTTAACTAGAGGACACTTGGACTATCTAGGTTAACTTGTGGGCCCTTGGACTATGTAGGTTAACTAGCGGGCACTTGGACAATCTAGGTTAACTAGCAGGCATTTGGACGATCTAGGTTAACTAGCGGGCACTTGGACTATGTAGGTTAACTAGAGGACACTTGGACTATCTAGGTTAACTTGTGGGCCCTTGGACTATGTAGGTTAACTAGCGGGCACTTGGACAATCTAGGTTAACTAGCAGGCATTTGGACGATCTAGGTTAACTAGCGGGCACTTGGACTATGTAGGTTAACTAGAGGACACTTGGACTATCTAGGTTAACTTGTGGGCCCTTGGACTATGTAGGTTAACTAGCGGGCACTTGGACAATCTAGGTTAACTAGCAGGCATTTGGACGATCTAGGTTAACTAGCGGGCACTTGGACTATCAAAGTTAACAAGTGAGCCCTTGGACTATGTAGGTTAACTAGCGGGCCCTTGGACTATCTAGGTTAACTAACGGGCACTTGGTATGTGCAGGTAACCTAGCGGGCACTTGGACTGTCTAGGTTACCTAGCGGGCACTTGGACTTCTAGGTTAACGACGGGCACTTGGACTATGTAGGTTGCTTAGCGGGAACTTGGACTATCTAGTTTAGGTAACGGGCACTTTGAGTATCTAGGTTACCTAGCGGGAACTTGGACAATGTAAGTTACCTAGCGGGCACTTTGACTATCTAGGTTACATAGCGGGCACTTGGACTATGTAGGTTAACTAGCGAGCACTTGGACTCTAGGTTACCTAGCGGGCCCTTTGACTATGTAGGTTTCCTAGCGGGTACTTGGACTATCTAGGTTAACGAACGGGCACTTGGACTATGTAGGTAACCTAGCGGGCATTTGGACAGTCTAGGTTACCTAGCGTGCACTTGCACTATCTAGGTTAACGAACGGGTACTTGGACTATATAGGTTACCTAGCGGGCACTTGGACTATACTATGTAGGATCCCTATCGGACATTTGAACTACTTAGGCCACCTAGCGGGCACTTGGACTATCTAGGTTAACTAGCGGGCCCTTGTACTATGTAGGTTAACTAGCGAGCACTTGGACTATCTAGGTTAACTAGCGGACCTTGGACTACGTAGGTTAACTAGCGGGCACTTGGATGATCAATGTTAATTAGCGGGGCCCTTGGACTATCTAGGTTAGCTAACGGGCATTTGGACTAAGTATGTCCCCTAGTGGGCACTTGGACACTCTAGGTTAACTAACGGGCACTAGGACTATCTAGGTTAACGAGCGGGCACTTGGACTATCTAAGTTACCTAGCTGGCACTTGGACTATGAAGGTTCCCTAGCGGGCACTTGGATTATCTAGGTTACCTAGCGGGCACTTGGACTATGAAGGTCAACTAGCGGGCCCTTGGACTATCTAGGTTAGCTAACTGGCATTTGGACTATGTAGGTTAACTAGCGGACACTTGGACTATGTAGGTTACCTAACGGGCACTTGGACTATGCAGGTAACCTAGCGGGCACTTGGACTGTCTAGGTTACCTAGCGGGCACTTGGACTTCTATGTTAACGAACGGGCACTCGGACTATGTAGGTTGCCCAGCTGACAATTGGACAATCTAGGATAGGTAACGGGCCCTTGACTATCTAGGATACCTAGCGGGAACTTGGACTATGTAGGTTACCTAACGGCACTTGGACTATGTAGGTTAACTAGCGGACACTTGGACAATCTACGTTAACTAGCGGGCAAGTGGACTATCTAGGTTAACTAAGGGGCCCTTCGACTATGTAGGTTAACTAGCGGGCACTTGGACTATCTAGGTTACCTAGCGGGCACTTGGTCTATGTACATACCCTAGCGGACACTTGGACTATCTGGGTTACCTAGCGGGCACTTGGACTATCTAGGTTAACTTGTGGGCCCTTGGACTATGTAGGTTAACTAGCGGGCACTTGGACAATCTAGGTTAACTAGCAGGCATTTGGACGATCTAGGTTAACTAGCGGGCACTTGGACTATGTAGGTTAACTAGAGGACACTTGGACTATCTAGGTTAACTTGTGGGCCCTTGGACTATGTAGGTTAACTAGCGGGCACTTGGACAATCTAGGTTAACTAGCAGGCATTTGGACGATCTAGGTTATCTAGCGGGCACTTGGACTATCAAAGTTAACAAGTGAGCCCTTGGACTATGTAGGTTAACTAGCGGGCCCTTGGACTATCTAGGTTACCTAGCGGGCACATGGACTATCTAGGTTACCTAGCGGGCACTTGGACTATCTAGGTTACCTAGTGGGCACTTGGACTATCTAGGTTAACTAACGGGCACTTGGTATGTGCAGGTAACCTAGCGGGCACTTGGACTGTCTAGGTTACCTAGCGGGCACTTGGACTTCTAGGTTAACGACGGGCACTTGGACTATGTAGGTTGCTTAGCGGGAACTTGGACTATCTAGGTTAGGTAACGGGCACTTTGAGTATCTAGGTTACCTAGCGGGAACTTGGACAATGTAAGTTACCTAGCGGGCACTTTGACTATCTAGGTTACATAGCGGGCACTTGGACTATGTAGGTTAACTAGTGAGCACTTGGACTCTAGGTTACCTAGCGGGCCCTTTGACTATGTAGGTTTCCTAGCGGGTACTTGGACTATCTAGGTTAACGAACGGGCACTTGGACTATGTAGGTAACCTAGCGGGCACTTGGACAGTCTAGGTTACCTAGCGTGCACTTGCACTATCTAGGTTAACGAACGGGTACTTGGACTATATAGGTTACCTAGCGGGCACTTGGACTATACTATGTAGGATCCCTATCGGACATTTGAACTACTTAGGCCACCTAGCGGGCACTTGGACTATCTAGGTTAACTAGCGGGCCCTTGTACTATGTAGGTTAACTAGCGAGCACTTGGACTATCTAGGTTAACTAGCGGACCTTGGACTACGTAGGTTAACTAGCGGGCACTTGGATGATCAATGTTAACTAGCGGGGCCCTTGGACTATCTAGGTTAGCTAACGGGCACTTGGACTAAGTATGTCCCCTAGTGGGCACTTGGACACTCTAGGTTAACTAACGGGCACTAGGACTATCTAGGTTAACGAGCTGGCACTTGGACTATCTAAGTTTCCTAGCTGGCACTTGGACTATGAAGGTTCCCTAGCGGGCACTTGGATCATCTAGGTTACCTAGCGGGCACTTGGACTATGAAGGTCAACTAGCGGGCCCTTGGACTATCTAGGTTAGCTAACTGGCACTTGGACTATGTAGGTTAACTAGCGGACACTTGGACTATGTAGGTTACCTAACGAGCACTTGGACTATGCAGGCAACCTAGCGGGCACTTGGACTGTCTAGGTTACCTAGCGGGCACTTGGACTTCTATGTTAACGAACGGGCACTCGGACTATGTAGGTTGCCCAGCTGACAATTGGACAATCTAGGATAGGTAACGGGCCCTTGACTATCTAGGATACCTAGCGGGAACTTGGACTATGTAGGTTACCTAAGGGCACTTGGACTATGTAGGTTAACTAGCGGACACTTGGACAATCTAGGTTAACTAGCGGGCAAGTGGACTATCTAGGTTAACTAAGGGGCCCTTCGACTATGTAGGTTAACTAGCGGGCACTTGGACTATCTAGGTTACCTAGCGGGCACTTGGTCTATGTACATACCCTAGCGGGCACTTGGACTATCTGGGTTACCTAGCGGGCACTTGGACTATCTAGGTTAACTAACGGGTAATAGGACAATCTAGGTTACCTAGCGGGCACTTGGACTATGTAGGTCAACTAGCGGGCCCTTGGACTATGTAGGTTAACTAGCGGGCCTTTGGACTATGTAGGTTAACTAGCGGGCACTTGGATTATCTAAGTTACCCAGCGGGCACTTGAACTATGTAGGTTAACTAGTGGGCCCTTAGACTATCTAGGTTAGCTAATGGTCACTTGGACAATGTAGGTTAATTAGCGGGTACGTGGACTATGTAGGTTCCCTAGCGGGCATTTGGACTATATAGATAACCTAGCGGGCACTTGGACTTTGTAGGTTACCTAGCGGGCACTTGGACTATCTAGGTTACCTAGCGGGCACTTGGATGATACAGGTTCCCTAGCCAGCACTAAGACTATTGGTTCCCTAACGGGCACTTGGACTATGTAGGTTCCCTAAAGGGCACTTGGACTATATAGGTTTCTATCGGGCACTTGGACTATGTAGGTTAACTAGCGGGCACATGGACTATCTAGGTTACCTAGCGGGCACTGAGACTATCTAGGTTACCTAGCGGGCACTTGGACTATGTAGGTTAACTAGAAGGCACTTGGACTATCAAGGTTACCTAGCGGGCTCTTGGACTATGTAGGTTACCAGCGGGCACTTGGACTATCTACGTAAATGAAAGTGCACTTGGGCTATGTAGGTAACTTAACGGGCACTTGGACTGTCTAGGTTACCGAGCGGGCACTTGGACTATCTAGGTTAACGATCGGGCACTTGGACTATGTAGGTTAACTAGCGGACACTTGGACTATCTAGATTAGCTAACGGGCAATTGGACTATCAAGGTTACCTAACGGGCACTTGGACTATGTAGGTTACCTAGCGGGCAATTGGACTATCTAGGTTACCTAGCAGGCACTTTGACTATCTTGGTTAACTAAGGGGCACTTGAACTATGTAGGTTGCCAAGCGAGCACTTGGACTATGTAGGTTCCCTAGCGGGCGCTTGGACCATGTAGGTTCCCTAGCGGGTACTTGGACTGTCTAGTTTAACTAGCGGGCAATTGGACTGTCTAGGTTACCTAGTGGGCACTTGGACTATGTAGTTTACCTAGCAGGCACTTGGACTATGTAGGTTAACTAGCGGGCACTTGGACTATCTAGGATACCTAGCGGGCACTTGGACTATGTACGTTCCCTAGCGGGCACTTGGGCTATCTACGTTACCTAGCGGGCACTTGGACTATGTAGGTTAACGAACGGGCACTTGGACTATGTAGGTAACCTAGAGGTCACTTGGACTGTCTAGGTTACCTAGCGGACACTTGGACTATGTAGGTTAACTAGCGTGCACGTGGACTATCTAGGTTACCTAGCGGGCACTTGGACTATGTAGGTTCCCTAGGGGGCATTTGGACTATATAGGTTACCTAGCGGGCACTTGGATTATGTAGGTTGCCTAGCGGGCACTTGGACTATGTAGGTTAACTAGCGGGCACTTGGATTATCTAGGTTAACTAACAGGCACTTGAACTATGTATGTTCCAGAGCGGACAATTGGACTATGTAGGTTCCTTAGCGGGCACTTGGACTATCTAGGTTCCCTAAAGGACACTTGGACTATGTAGGTTAACTAGCGGACAATTTGATGATCTAGGTTAACTAGCGGGTACTTGGACTATCTAGGTTAACTAGGGGTTCCTTGGACTACGTAGGTTAACTAGCGGACACTTGCATTATGTAGGTTACCTAGCGGGCACTTGGACTATCTAGGTTAACTAGCAGGCCCTTGGATTATCTAGGTTACCTAGCAGGCACTTGGACTATGTAGGTTAACTAGCGGACACTTGAACGATCTAGGTTAACCAGCGGGCCCTTGCACTATGTAGGTTAACTAGTGGGCCCATGGATTATGTAGGTTTACTAGGGGGCACTTGGACTATCTAGGTTAACTAGCGGGCACTTGGACTATGTAGTTTCCCTAGCGGGCATTTGGACTATTTAGGTTGCCTAGCGGGCACTTGGACTATGTAGGTTACCTAGCGGGCTCTTGGACTGTCTAGGTTACCTAGCAGGCACTTTGACTATCTAGATTAACTAACGGGCCCTTGGACTATGTAGGGTAACTAGCGGGCACTTGGACTGTCTAGGTCACCTAACGGGCACTTGGATTATCTAGGTTAACGAACGGGCACTTGGACTATGTAGGTTACCTAGCCACCACTTGGACTATCTAGGTTAGCTAACAGGCACTTGGACTGTCTAGGTTCCCTAGCGGGCACTTGTACTATCTAGGTTACCTAGCTGGCACTTGGACTATGTAGGTCAACTAGCGGGCCCTTGGACTATCTAGGTTAGCTAACGGGCACTTGGACTATGTATGTTCCAAGCGGGCAATGGATTATGTAGGTTGCCTAGTGGACATTAAGACTATGTAGGTTTCCTTGCGGGCATTTGGACTATGTAGGTTACCTAGCGGGCACTTGGACTATGTAGGTTCCCTAGCGGGCATTTGAACTATATAGGTTACGTAGCGGGCACTTGGATTATGTAGGTTGCCTAGCGGGCACTTGGAGTATGTAGGTTAACTAGCGGGCACTTGGATTATCTAGGTTAACTAACAGGCACTTGAACTATGTATGTTCCAGAGAGGACAATTGGACTATGTAGGTTCCTTAGTGGGCACTTGGACTATCTAGGTTCCCTAAAGGACACTTGGACTATGTAGGTTAACTAGTGGACAATTTGATGATCTAGGTTAACTAGCGGGTACTTGGACTATCTAGGTTAACTAGGGGTTCCTTGGACTACGTAGGTTAACTAGGGGAGACTTGCACTCTGTAGGTTACCTAGCGTGCACTTGGACTATCTAGGTTAACTAGCAGGCCCTCGGACTATCTAGGTTACCTAGCAGGCACTTGGACTATGTAGGTTAACTAGCGGGCCTTTGCACTCTCTAGGTTACCTAGCGGGCACTTGGACTATCTATGTTAACTTTCGGGCACTTGGACTATGTAGGTTACCTAGCGGACACCTGCAATATGTAGGTTACCTAGCGGGCACTTGGACTATGTAGGTTAACTAGCGGACACTTGCACGATCTAGGTTAACTAGCGGGCCCTTGCACTATGTAGGTTAACTAGTGGGCCCATGGATTATGTAGGTTTACTAGGGGGCACTTGGACTATCTAGGTTAACTAGCGGACACTTGGACTATGTAGTTTCCCTAGCGGACATTTGGACTATTTAGGTTACCTAGCGGGCACTTGGACTATGTAGGTTATCTAGCGGGCACTTGGACTATCTAGGTTACCTAGCAGGCACTTTGACTATCTAGGTTAACTAACGGGCACTTGGACTATGTAGGGTAACTAGCGGGCACTTGGACTGTGTAGGTCACCTAACGGGCACTTGGATTATCTAGGTTAACGAACGGGCACTTGGACTATGTAGGTTACCTAGCCACCACTTGGACTACCTAGGTTAGCTAACAGGCACTTGGACTATCTAGGTTCCCTAGCGGGCACTGGTACTATCTAGGTTACCTAGCTGGCACTTGGACTATGTAGGTCAACTAGCGGGCCCTTGGACTATCTAGGTTAGCTAACGGGCACTTGGACTATGTATGTTCCAGAGTGGGCACTTGGATTATGTAGGTTGCCTAGCGGACATTTAGACTATGTAGGTTTCCTTGCGGGCATTTGGACTCTGTAGGTTACCTAGCGGTCACGTGGACTATGTAGGCTCCCTAGAAGGCACTTGGACTATGTAGGTTACCCAATGGGCATTGGACTATCTAGGTTAAAAAACGGACACTTGGACTATGTAGGTTAGCTATCAGGCACTTGGACTATCTAGGTTACCTAGCAGGCACTTGGACTATGTAGGTTACCTAGCGGACACTTGGACGATTTAGGTTAACTAGCGGGCACTTGGACTATCTAGGTTAACTAGCAGGCCCTTGGACTATATAGCTTTACTAGCGGGCACTTGGACTATGTAGGTTAACTAGCGGGCACTTGCACTCTCTAGGTTACCTAGCGGACACTTGGACTATGTACCTTCCGTAGCGGGCACATGGACTATCTAGGTTACCTAGCAGGCACTTGGATTATGAAGGATCCCTAGCGGGCAATTGGACTATCTAGGTTATCTATCTGGCACTTGGACTATGTAGGTTAACTAGCGGACACTTGCACGATCTAGGTTAACTAGCGCGCCCTTGCACTATGTAGGTTAACTAGCTGGCCCATGTATTATGTAGGTTTACTAGGGGGCACTTGGACTATCTAGGTTAACTAGCGGGCACTTGGACTATGTAGTTTCCCTTGCGGGTATTTGGACTATTTAGGTTGCCTAGCGGGCACTTGGACTATGTAGGTTACCTGGCGAGCACTTGTACTATCTAGGTTACCTAGCAGGCACTTTGACTATCTAGGTTAACTAACGGACGTGGACTATGTAGGGTAAGTAGCGGGCACTTGGACTGTCTAGGTCACCTAACGGGCACTTGGATTATCTAGGTTAACGAACGGGCACTTGGACTATGTAGGTTACCTAGCCACCACTTGGACTATCTAGGTTAGCTAAAAGGCACTTGGACTACTAGGTTCCCTAGCGGGCACTTGTACTATCTAGGTTACCTAGCTGGCACTTGGACTATGTAGGTCAACTAGCGGGCCCTTGGACTATCTAGGTTAGCTAACGGGCACTTGGACTATGTATGTTCCAGAGCGGGCACTTTGATTATGTAGGTTGCCTAGCGGACATTTAGACTATATAGGTTCCCTAACGGGCACTTGGACTATGTAGGTTCCCTAGCGGTCACGTGGACAATGTAGGCTCCCTAGAAGGCACTTGGACTATGTAGGTTAACTAGCGGCCACTTGGACTATGTAGGTTACCCAATGGGCACTTGGACTATCTAGGTTAACGAACGGACACTTGGACTATGTAGGTTAGCTATCAGGCACTTGGACTATCTAGGTTACCTAGCGGACACTTGGACGATTTAGGTTAACTAGCGGGCACTTGGACTATCTAGGTTAACTAGCAGGCCCTTGGACTATCTAGGTTTACTAGCGGGCACTTGGACTATCTAGGTTAACTAACGGGCACTTGGTATGTGCAGGTAACCTAGCGGGCACTTGGACTGTCTAGGTTACCTAGCGGGCACTTGGACTTCTAGGTTAACGACGGGGACTTGGACTATGTAGGTTGCTTAGCGGGCACTTGGACTATCTAGGTTAGGTAACGGGCACTTTGAGTATCTAGGTTACCTAGCGGGAACTTGGACAATATAAGTTACCTAGCGGGCACTTTGACTATCTTGGTTACATAGCGGGCACTTGGACTATGTAGGTTAACTAGCGAGCACTTGGACTCTAGGTTACCTAGCGGGCCATTTGACTATGTCGGATTCCTAGCGGGTACTTGGACTATCTAGGTTAACGAACGGGCACTTGGACTATGTAGGTAACCTAGCGGGCACTTGGACAGTCTAGGTTACCTAGCGTGCACTTACACTATCTAGGTTAACGAACGGGCACTTGGACTATATAGGTTACCTAGCGGGCACTTGGACTATGTAGGATCCCTATCGGACATTTGAAATACTTACGTTACCTAGCGGGCACTTGGACTATCTAGGTTACTAGCGGGCACTTGGACTATCTAAGTCAACTAGCGGGCCCTTGTACTATGTAGGTTAACTAGCGAGCACTTGGACTATCTAGGTTAACTAGCGGACCTTGGACTACGTAGGTTAACTAGCGGGCACTTGGATGATCAATGTTAACTAGCGGGGCCCTTGGACTATCTAGGTTAGCTAATGGGCACTTGGACTAAGTACGTCCCCTCATGGGCACTTGGACACTCTAGGTTAACTAACGGGCACTAGGACTATCTAGGTTAACGAGCGGGCACTTGGAGTATCTAAGTTACCTAGATGGCACTTGGACTATGAAGGTTCCCTAGCGGGCACTTGGATTATCTAGGTTACCTAGCGGGCACTTGGACTATGTAGGTCAACTAGCGGGCCCTTAGACTATCTAGGTTAGCTAACTGGCACTTGGACTATGTAGGTTAACTAGCGGACACTTGGACTACGTAGGGTAACTAACGGGCACTTGGACTATGCAGGTAACCTAGCGGGCACTTGGACAGTCTAGGTCACCTAGCGTGCACTTGGACTATCTAGGTTAACGAACGGGCACTTGGACTATATAGGTTACCTAGCGGGCACTTGGACTATGTAGGATCCCTATCGGACATTTGGACTACTTCGGCCACCTAGTGGGCAATTGAACTATCTAGGTTAACTAGCGGGCACTTGGACTATGTAGGTCAACTAGCGGACACTTGGCCAATCTAGGTTAACTAGCGGGCACGTGGACTATCTAGGTTAACTAAGGGGCCCTTCGACTATGTAGGTTAACTAGCGGGCACTTGGACTATCTACGTTACCTAGCGGGCACTTGGTCTATGTACATACCCTAGCGGGCACTTGGACTATCTGGGTTACCTAGCGGGCACTTGGACTATCTAGGTTAACTAACGGGCAATAGGACAATCTAGGTTACCTAGCGGGCACTTGGACTATGTAGGTCAACTAGCGGGCCCTTGGACTATGTAGGTTAACTAGCGGGCCTTTGGACTATGTAGGTTAACTAGCGGGCACTTGGATTATCTAAGTTACCTTGCGGGCACTTGAACTATGTAGGTTAACTAGTGGGCCCTTAGACTATCTAGGTTAGCTAATGGTCACTTGGACTATGTAGGTTAATTAGCGGGTACGTGGACTATGTAGGTTCCCTAGCGGGCATTTGGAGTATATAGATAACCTAGCGGGCACTTGGACTTTGTAGGTTACCTAGCGGGCACTTGGACTATCTAGGTTACCTAGCGGGCACTTGGATGATACAGGTTCCCTAGCCAGCACTAAGACTATGGGTTCCCTAACGGGCACTTGGACTATGTAGGTTCCCTAAAGGGCACTTGGACTATATAGGTTTCTATCGGGCACTTGGACTATGTAGGTTAACTAGCGGGCACATGGACTATCTAGGTTACCTAGCGGGCACTGAGACTATCTAGGTTACCTAGCGGGCACTTGGACTATGTAGGTTAACTAGAAGGCACTTGGACTATCAAGGTTACCTAGCGGGCTCTTGGAGTATGTAGGTTACCAGCGGGCACTTGGACTATCTAGGTAAACGAAAGTGCACTTGGGCTATGTAGGTAACCTAACGGGCACTTGGACTGTCTAGGTTACCTAGCGGGCACTTGGACTATCTAGGTTACCTAGCGGGCACTTGGTCTATGTACATACCCTAGCGGGCACTTGGACCATCAGGGTTAACTAACGGGCAATAGGACAATCTAGGTTACCTAGCGGGCACTTGGACTATGTAGGTCAACTAGCGGGCCCTTGGACTATGTAGGTTAACTAGCGGGCCTTTGGACTATGTAGGTTAACTAGCGGGCACTTGGATTATCTAAGTTACCTAGCGGGCACTTGAACTATGTAGGTTAACTAGTGGGCCCTTAGATTATCCAGGTTAGCTAATGGTCACTTGGACTATGTAGGTTAATTAGCGGGTACGTGGACTATGTAGGTTCCCTAGCGGGCATTTGGACTATATAGATAACCTAGCGGGCACTTGGACTTTGTAGGTTACCTAGCGGGCACTTGGACTATCTAGGTTACCTAGCGGGCACTTGGATGATACAGGTTCCCTAGCCAGCACTAAGACTATTGGTTCCCTAACGGGCACTTGGACTATGTAGGTTCCCTAAAGGGCACTTGGACTATATAGGTTTCTATCGGGCACTTGGACTATGTAGGTTAACTAGCGGGCACATGGACTATCTAGGTTACCTAGCGGGCACTGAGACTATCTAGGTTACCTAGCGGGCACTTGGACTATGTAGGTTAACTAGAAGGCACTTGGACTATCAAGGTTACCTAGCAGGCTCTTGGACTATGTAGGTTACCAGCGGGCACTTGGACTATCTAGGTAAACGAAAGTGCACTTCGGCTATGTAGGTAACCTAATGGGCACTTGGACTGTCTAGGTTATCTAGCGGGCACTTGGACTATCTAGGTTACCTAGCGGGCACTTGGTCTATGTACATACCCTAGCGGGCACTTGGACTATCAGGGTTAACTAACGGGCAATAGGACAATCTAGGTTACCTAGCGGGCACTTGGACTATGTATGTCAACTAGCGGGCCCTTGGACTATGTAGGTTAACTAGTGGGCCTTTGGACTATGTAGGTTAACTAGCGGGCACTTGGATTATCTAAGTTACCTAGCGGGCACTTGAACTATGTAGGTTAACTAGTGGGCCCTTAGACTATCTAGGTTAGCTAATGGTCACTTGGACTATGTAGGTTAATTAGCGGGTACGTGGACTATGTAGGTTCCCTAGCGGGCATTTGGAGTATATAGATAACCTAGCGGGCACTTGGACTTTGTAGGTTACCTAGCGGGCACTTGGACTATCTAGGTTACCTAGCGGGCACTTGGATGATACAAGTTCCCTAGCCAGCACTAAGACTATGGGTTCCCTAACGGGCACTTGGACTATGTAGGTTCCCTATAGGGCACTTGGACTATATAGGTTTCTATCGGGCACTTGGACTATGCAGGTAACCTAGCGGGCACTTGGACTGTCTAGGTTACCTAGCGGGCACTTGGACTTCTATGTTAACGAACGGGCACTCGGACTATGTAGGTTGCCCAGCGGGCAATTGGACTATCTAGTTACCTAGCAGGCACTTTGACTATCTAGGTTAACTAACGGGCACTTGGACTATGTAGGGTAACTAGCGGGCACTTGGACTGTCTAGGTTACCTAACGGGCACTTGGATTATCTAGGTTAACGAACGGGCACTTGGACTATGTAGGTTACCTAGCCACCACTTGGACTATCTAGGTTACCTAACAGGCACTTGGACTATCTAGGTCCCCTAGCGGGCACTTGTACTATCTAGGTTACCTAGCTGGAACTTGGACTATTTAGGTCAACTAGCGGGACCTTGGTCTATCTTGGTTAGCTAACGGGCACTTGGACTATGTATGTTCCACAGCGGGCACTTGGATTATGTAGGTTGCCTAGCGGACATTTAGACTATGTAGGTTTCCTTGCGGGCATTTGGACTATGTAGGTTACCTAGCGGGCACTTGGACTATGTAGGTTCCCTAACGGGCACTTGGACTATGTAGGTTCCCTAGCGGTCACGTGGACTATGTAGGCTCCCTAGAAGGCACTTGGACTATGTAGGTTAACTAGCGGGCACTTGGACTATGTAGGTTACCCAATGGGCACTTGGACTATCTAGGTTAACGAACGGACACTTGGACTATGTAGGTTAGCTATCAGGCACTTAGACTATCTAGGTGACCTAGCGGACACTTGGACTATCTACGTTAACTAGCAGGCCCTTGGACTATCTAGGTTTACTAGCGGACACTTGGACTATCTAGGTTAACTAACGGGCACTTGGACTATCTAGGTTAACAAACGGGCACCTGGTATGTGCAGGTAACCTAGCGGGTACTTGGACTGTCTGGGTTACCTAGCGGGCACTTGGACTTCTAGGTTAACGACGGGCACTTGGACTATGTAGGTTGATTTGCGGGCACTTGGACTATCTAGGTTAGTTAACGGGCACTTTGAGTATCTAGGTTACCTAGCGGGAACTTGGACAATGTAAGTTACCTAGCGGGCACTTTGAATATCTAGGTTACATAGCGGGCACTTGGACTATGTAGGTTAACTAGCGAGCACTTGGATTCTAGGTTACCGAGCGGGGTCTTTGACTATGTGGGTTTCCTAGCGGGTCCTTGGACTATCTAGGTTAACGAACGGGCACTTGGACAATGTAGGTAACCTAGCGGGCACTTGGACAGTCTAGGTTACCTAGCGTACACTTGGACTATCTAGGTTAACGAACGGGCACTTGGACTATATAGGTTACCTAGCGGGCACTTGGACCATGTAGGATCCCTATCGGACATTTGGACTACTTAGGCCACCTAGCGGGCACTTGGACTATCTAGGTTAACTAGCGGGCACTTGGACTATCTAGGTCAACTAGCGGGCCCTTGTACTATGTAGGTTAACTAGCGAGCACTTGGACTATCTAGGTTAACTAGCGGACCTTGGACTGCGTAGGTTAACTAGCGGGCACTTGGATGATCAATGTTAACTAGCGGGGCCCTTGGAGTATCTAGGTTAGCTAACGGGCACTTGGACTAAGTACTTCCCCTCGTGGGCACTTGGACACTCTAGGTTAACTAACGGGCACTAGGACTATCTAGGTTAACGAGCGGGCACTTGGACTATCTAAGTTACCTAGCTGGCACTTGGACTATGAAGGTTCCCTAGCGGGCACTTGGATTATCTAGGTTACCTAGCGGGCACTTGGACTATGTAGGTCAACTAGCGGGCCCTTGGACTACCTAGGATAGCTAACTGGCACTTGGACTATGTAGGTTAACTAGCGGGCACTTGGGCTATGCAGGTAACCTAGCGGGCACTTGGACTGTCTAGGTTACCTAGCGGGCACTTGGACTTCTATGTTAACGAACGGGCACTCGGACTATGTAGGTTGCCCAGCGGGCAATTGGACGATCTAGGATAGGTAACGGGCCCTTGACTATCTAGGTTACCTAGCGGGAACTTGGACTATGTAGGTTACCTAAGGGCACTTGGACTATGTAGGTTAACTAGCGGACACTTGGACAATCTAGGTTAACTAGCGGGCACGTGGACTATCTAGGTAAACTAAGGGGCCCTTCGACTATGTAGGTTAACTAGCGGGCACTTGGATTATCTAAGTTACCTAGCGGGCACTTGAACTATGTAGGATAACTAGTGGGCCCTTAGACTATCTAGGTTAGCTAATGGTCACTTGGACTATGTAGGTTAACTAGCGGACACTTGGAGTATGTAGGTTACCTAACGGGCACTTGGACTATGCAGGTAACCTAGCGGGCACTTGGACTTTGTAGGTTACCTAGCGGGCACTTGGACTATCTAGGTTAGCTAATGGTCACTTGGACTATGTAGGTTAAATAGCGGGTACGAGGACTATGTAGGTTTCCTAGCGGGCATTTGGACTATATAGATAACCTAGCGGGCACTTGGACTTTGTATGTTACCTAGCGGGCACTTGCACTATCTAGGTTACCTAGCAGGCACTTGGATGATACAGGTTCCCTAGCCAGCACTAAGACTATTGGTTCCCTAACGGGCACTTGGACTATGTAGGTTCCCTAAAGGGCACTTGGACTATATAGGTTTCTATCGGGCACTTGGACTATGTAGGTTAACTAGCGGGCACATGGACTATCTAGGTTACCTAGCGGGCACTGAGACTATCTAGGTTACCTAGCGGGCACTTGGACTATGTAGGTTAACTAGAAGGCACTTGGACTATCAAGGTTACCTAGCAGGCTCTTGGACTATGTAGGTTACCAGCGGGCACTTGGACTATCTAGGTAAACGAAAGTGCACTTGGGCTATGTAGGTAATCTAACGGGCACTTGGACTGTCTAGGTTATCTAGCGGGCACTTGGACTATCTAGGTTACCTAGCGGGCACTTGGTCTATGTACATACCCTAGCGGGCACTTGGACTATCTGGGTTAACTAACGGGCAATAGGACAATCTAGGTTACCTAGCGGGCACTTGGACTATGTATGTCAACTAGCGGGCCCTTGGACTATGTAGGTTAACTAGTGGGCCTTTGGACTATGTAGGTTAACTAGCGGGCACTTGGATTATCTAAGTTACCTAGCGGGCACTTGAACTATGTAGGTTAACTAGTGGGCCCTTAGACTATCTAGGTTAGCTAATGGTCACTTGGACTATGTCGGTTAATTAGCGGGTACGTGGACTATGTAGGTTTCCTAGCGGGCATTTGGACTATGTAGATAACCTAGTGGGCACTTGGACTTTGTAGGTTACCTAGCGGGCACTTGGACTATCTAGGTTACCTAGCGGGCACTTGGATGATACAGGTTCCCTTGCCAGCACTAAGACTATGGGTTCCCTAACGGGCACTTGGACTATGTAGGTTCCCTAAAGGGCACTTGGACTATATAGGTTTCTATCGGGCACTTGGAATATGTAGGTTAACTAGCGGGCACATGGACTATCTAGGTTACCTAGCGGGCACTGAGACTATCTAGGTTACCTAGCGGGCACTTGGACTATGTAGGTTAACTAGAAGGCACTTGGACTATCAAGGTTACCTAGCGGGCTCTTGGAGTATGTAGGTTACCAGCGGGCACTTGGACTATCTAGGTAAACGAAAGTGCACTTGGGCTATGTAGGTAACCTAACGGGCACTTGGACTGTCTAGGTTACCTAGCGGGCACTTGGACTATCTAGGTTACCTAGCGGGCACTTGGTCTATGTACATACCCTAGCGGGCACTTGGACCATCAGGGTTAACTAACGGGCAATAGGAAAATCTAGGTTACCTAGCGGGCACTTGGACTATGTAGGTCAACTAGCGGGCCCTTGGACTATGTAGGTTAACTAGCGGGCCTTTGGACTATGTAGGTTAACTAGCGGGCACTTGGATTATCTAAGTTACCTAGCGGGCACTTGAACTATGTAGGTTAACTAGTGGGCCCTTAGATTATCCAGGTTAGCTAATGGTCATTTGGACTATGTAGGTTAATTAGCGGGTACGTGGACTATGTAGGTTCCCTAGCGGGCATTTGGACTATATAGATAACCTAGCGGGCACTTGGACTTTGTAGGTAACCTAGCGGGCACTTGGACTATCTAGGTTACCTAGCAGGCACTTGGATGATACAGGTTCCCTAGCCAGCACTAAGACTATTGGTTCCCTAACGGGCACTTGGACTATGTAGGTTCCCTAAAGGGCACTTGGACTATATAGGTTTCTATCGGGCACTTGGACTATGTAGGTTAACTAGCGGGCACATGGACTATCTAGGTTACCTAGCGGGCACTGAGACTATCTAGGTTACCTAGCGGGCACTTGGACTATGTAGGTTAACTAGAAGGCACTTGGACTATCAAGGTTACCTAGCAGGCTCTTGGACTATGTAGGTTACCAGCGGGCACTTGGACTATCTAGGTAAACGAAAGTGCACTTGGGCTATGTAGGTAATCTAACGGGCACTTGGACTGTCTAGGTTATCTAGCGGGCACTTGGACTATCTAGGTTATCTAGCGGGCACTTGGTCTATGTACATACCCTAGCGGGCACTTGGACTATCTGGGTTAACTAACGGGCAATAGGACAATCTAGGTTACCTAGCGGGCACTTGGACTATGTATGTCAACTAGCGGGCCCTTGGACTATGTAGGTTAATTAGCGGGTACGTGGACTATGTAGGTTTCCTAGCGGGCATTTGGACTATGTAGATAACCTAGTGGGCACTTGGACTTTGTAGGTTACCTAGCGGGCACTTGGACTATCTAGGTTACCTAGCGGGCACTTGGATGACACAGGTTCCCTAGCCAGCACTTAGACTATTGGTTCCCTAACGGGCACTTGGACTATGTAGGTTCCCTAAAAGGCACTTGGACAATATAGGTTTCTATCGGGCACTTGGACTATGTAGGTTAACTAGCGGGCACATGGACTATCTAGGTTACCTAGCGGGCACTGAGACTATCTAGGTTACCTAGCGGGCACTTGGACTATGTAGGTTAACTAGAAGGCACTTGGACTATCAAGGTTACCTAGCGGGCTGTTGGACTATGTAGGTGACCAGCGGGCACTTGGACTATCTAGGTAAACGAAAGTGCACTTGGGCTATGTAGGTAACCTAACGGGCACTTGGACTGTCTAGGTTACCTAGCGGGCACTTGGACTATCTAGGTTAACGAACGGGCACTTGGACTATGTAGGTTACCTAGCGGGCAATTGGACTATCTAGGTTACCTAGCAGGCACTTTGACTATCTTGGTTAACTAAGGGGCACTTGAACTATATAGGTTGCCAAGCGAGCACTTGGACTATGTAGGTTCCCTAGCGGGCGCTTGGAGTATGTAGGTTCCCTAGCGGGTACTTGGACTGTGTAGTTTAACTAGCGGGCAATTGGACTGTCTAGGTTACCTAGTGGGCGCTTGGACTATGTAGTTTACCTAGCAGGCACTTGGACTATGTAGGTTAACTTGCGGGCACTTGGACTATCTAGGTTACCTAGCGGGCACTTGGAATATGTACGTTTCCTAGCGGGCACTTGGGCTATCTACGTTACCTAGCGGGCACTTGGACTATGTAGGTTAACGAACGGGCACTTGGACTATGTAGGTAACCTAGTGGTCACTTGGACTGTCTAGGTTACCTAGCGGACACTTGAACTATGTAGGTTAAATAGCGGGCACTTGGACTCTCTAGGTTAACTAGCGGGCACTTGGACTATGTAGGTTCCCTAGCGGGCATTTGGACTATATAGGTTACCTAGCGGGCACTTGGATTATGTAGGTTGCCTAGCGGGCACTTGGACTATGTAGGTTAACTAGCAGGCACTTGGATTATCTAGGTTAACTAACAGGCACTTGAACTATGTATGTTCCAGAGCGGACAATTGGACTATGTAGGTTCCTTAGCGGGCACTTGGACTATCTAGGTTCCCTAAAGGACACTTGGACTATGTAGGTTAACTAGCGGACAATTGGATGATCTAGGTTAACTAGCGGGTACTTGGACTATCTAGGTTAACTAGGGGTTCCTTGGACTACGTAGGTTAACTAGCGGACACTCGCACTATGTAGGTTACCTAGCGGGCACTTGGACTATCTAGGTTAACTAACAGGCCCTTGGACTATCTAGGTTACCTAGCAGGCACTTGGACTATGTAGGTTAACTAGCGGGCATTTACACTCTCTAGGTTACCCAGCGGTCACTTGGACTATGTACCTTCCCTAGCGGGCACTTGGACTATCTATGTTAACTAGCGGGCACTTGGACTATGTAGGTTACCTAGCGGACACCTGCACTATGTAGGTTACCTAGCGGGCACTTGGACTATGTAGGTTAACTAGCGGACACTTGCACGATCTAGGTTCACTAGCGGGCCCTTGGACTATCTAGGTTTACTAGCGGGCACTTGGACTATCTAGGTTAACTAACGGGCACTTGGACTATCTAGGTTAACGAACGGGCACTTGGTATGTGCAGGTAACCTAGCGGGAACTTGGACTGTCTAGGTTACCTAGCGGGCACTTGGATTATCTAGGTTACCTAGCGGGCACTTTGACTATGTAGGTCAACTAGCGGGCCCTTGGACTATCTAGGTTAGCTAATTGGCATTGGACTATGTAGGTTAACTAGCGGACACTTGGAGTATGTAGGTTACCTAACGGGCACTTGGACTATGCAGGTAACCTAGCGGGCACTTGGACTGTCTAGGTTACCTAGCGGGCACTTGGACTTCTATGTTAACGAACGGGCACTCGGACTATGTAGGTTGCCCAGCGGGCAATTGGACTATCTAGTTACCTAGCAGGCACTTTGACTATCTAGGTTAACTAACGGGCACTTGGACTATGTAGGGTAACTAGCGGGCACTTGGACTGTCTAGGTTACCTAACGGGCACTTGGATTATCTAGGTTAACGAACGGGCACTTGGACTATGTAGGTTACCTAGCCACCACTTGGACTATCTAGGTTACCTAACAGGCACTTGGACTATCTAGGTCCCCTAGCGGGCACTTGTACTATCTAGGTTACCTAGCTGGAACTTGGACTATGTAGGTCAACTAGCGGGCCCTTGGACTATCTTGGTTAGCTAACGGGCACTTGGACTATGTATGTTCCACAGCGGGCACTTGGATTATGTAGGTTGCCTAGCGGACATTTAGACTATGTAGGTTTCCTTGCGGGCATTTGGACTATGTAGGTTACCTAGCGGGCACTTGGACTATGTAGGTTCCCTAACGGGCACTTGGACTATGTAGGTTCCCTAGCGGTCACGTGGACTATGTAGGCTCCCTAGAAGGCACTTGGACTATGTAGGTTAACTAGCGGGCACTTGGACTATGTAGGTTACCCAATGGGCACTTGGACTATCTAGGTTAACGAACGGACACTTGGACTATGTAGGTTAGCTATCAGGCACTTAGACTATCTAGGTGACCTAGCGGACACTTGGACTATCTACGTTAACTAGCAGGCCCTTGGACTATCTAGGTTTACTAGCGGACACTTGGACTATCTAGGTTAACTAACGGGCACTTGGACTATCTAGGTTAACGAACGGGCACTTGGTATGTGCAGGTAACCTAGCGGGTACTTGGACTGTCTGGGTTACCTAGCGGGCACTTGGACTTCTAGGTTAACGACGGGCACTTGGACTATGTAGGTTGATTAGCGGGCACTTGGACTATCTAGGTTAGTTAACGGGCACTTTGAGTATCTAGGTTACCTAGCGGGAACTTGGACAATGTAAGTTACCTAGCGGGCACTTTGAATATCTAGGTTACATAGCGGGCACTTGGACTATGTAGGTTAACTAGCGAGCACTTGGATTCTAGGTTACCGAGCGGGGTCTTTGACTATGTGGGTTTCCTAGCGGGTCCTTGGACTATCTAGGTTAACGAACGGGCACTTGGACAATGTAGGTAACCTAGCGGGCACTTGGACAGTCTAGGTTACCTAGCGTGCACTTGGACTATCTAGGTTAACGAACGGGCACTTGGACTATATAGGTTACCTAGCGGGCACTTGGACCATGTAGGATCCCTATCGGACATTTGGACTACTTAGGCCACCTAGCGGGCACTTGGACTATCTAGGTCAACTAGCGGGCCCTTGTACTATGTAGGTTAACTAGCGAGCACTTGGACTATCTAGGTTAACTAGCGGACCTTGGACTACGTAGGTTAACTAGCGGGCACTTGGATGATCAATGTTAACTAGCGGGGCCCTTGGAGTATCTAGGTTAGCTAACGGGCACTTGGACTAAGTACGTCCCCTCGTGGGCACTTGGACACTCTAGGTTAACTAACGGGCACTAGGACTATCTAGGTTAACGAGCGGGCACTTGGACTATCTAAGTTACCTAGCTGGCACTTGGACTATGAAGGTTCCCTAGCGGGCACTTGGATTATCTAGGTTACCTAGCGGGCACTTGGACTATGTAGGTCAACTAGCGGGCCCTTGGACTACCTAGGATAGCTAACTGGCACTTGGACTATGTAGGTTAACTAGCGGGCACTTGGGCTATGCAGGTAACCTAGCGGGCACTTGGACTGTCTAGGTTACCTAGCGGGCACTTGGACTTCTATGTTAACGAACGGGCACTCGGACTATGTAGGTTGCCCAGCGGGCAATTGGACGATCTAGGATAGGTAACGGGCCCTTGACTATCTAGGTTACCTAGCGGGAACTTGGACTATGTAGGTTACCTAAGGGCACTTGGACTATGTAGGTTAACTAGCGGACACTTGGACAATCTAGGTTAACTAGCGGGCACGTGGACTATCTAGGTAAACTAAGGGGCCCTTCGACTATGTAGGTTAACTAGCGGGCACTTGGATTATCTAAGTTACCTAGCGGGCACTTGAACTATGTAGGATAACTAGTGGGCCCTTAGACTATCTAGGTTAGCTAATGGTCACTTGGACTATGTAGGTTAATTAGCGGGTACGTGGACTATGTAGGTTCCCTAGCGGGCATTTGGACTATATAGATAACCTAGCGGGCACTTGGACTTTGTAGGTTACCTAGCGGGCACTTGGACTATCTAGGTTACCTAGCGTGCACTTGGATGATACAGGTTCCCTAGCCAGCACTAAGACTATTGGTTCCCTAACGGGCACTTGGACTATGTAGTTTCCCTAAAGGGCACTTGGACTATATAGGTTTCTATCGGGCACTTGGACTATGTAGGTTAACTAGCGGGCACATGGACTATCTAGGTTACCTAGCGGGCACTGAGACTATCTAGGTTACCTAGCGGGCACTTCGACTATGTAGGTTAACTAGAAGGCTCTTGGACTATGTAGGTTACCAGCGGGCACTTGGACTATCTAGGTAAACGAAAGTGCACTTGGGCTATGTAGGTAACCTAACGGGCACTTGGACTGTCTAGGTTACCTAGCGGGCACTTGGACTATCTAGGTTAACGAACAGGCACTTGGACTATGTAGGTTAACTAGCGGACACTTGGACTATCTAGATTAGCTAACGGGCAATTGGACTATCAAGGTTACCTAACGGGCACTTGGACTATGTATGTTACCTAGCGGGCAGTTGGACTATCTAGGTTACCTAGCAGGCACTTTGACTATCTTGGTTAACTAAGGGGCACTTGAACTATGTAGGTAGCCAAGCGAGCACTTGGACTATGTAGGTTCCCTAGCGGGCGCTTGGACTATGTAGGTTCCCTAGCGGGTACTTGGACTGTCTAGGTTAACTAGCGGGCAATTGGACTGTCTAGGTTACCTAGTGGGCACTTGGACTATGTAGTTTACCTAGCAGGCACTTGGACTCTTTAGGTTACCTAGCGGGCACTTGGACTATGTAGGTTAACTAGCGGGCACTTGGACTATCTAGGTTACCTAGTGGGCACGTGGACTATGTACGTTCCTTAGCTGGCACTTGGGCTATCTACGTTACCTAGCGGGCACTTGGACTATGTAGGTTAACGAACGGGCACTTGGACTATGTAGGTAACCTAGTGGTCACTTGGACTGTCTAGGTTACCTAGTGGACACTTGGAATATGTAGGTTAACTAGCGTGCACTAGGACTATCTAGGTTACCTAGCGGGCACTTGGATTATGTAGGTTGCCTAGCGGGCACTTGGACTATGTAGGTTAACTAGCGGGCACTTGGATTATCTAGGTTAACTAACAGGCACTTGAACTATGTATGTTCCAGAGCGGACGATTGGACTATGTAGGTTCCTTAGCGGGCACTTGGATTATCTAGGTTCCCTAAAGGACACTTGGACTATGTAGGTTAACTAGCGGACAATTGGATGATCTAGGTTCCCTAGCGGGTACGTGGACTGTCTAGGTTAACTAGCGGGCAATTGGACTGTCTAGGTTACCTAGTGGGCACTTGGACTATGTAGGTTAACTAGCGGACAATTGGATGATCTAGGTTCCCTAGCGGGTACGTGGACTGTCTAGGTTAACTAACGGGCACTTGGACTATCTAGGTTAACGAACGGGCACTTGGTATGTGCAGGTAACCTACCGGGAACTTGGACTGTCTAGGTTACCTAGCGGGCACTTGGATTATCTAGGTTACCTAGCGGGCACTTTGACTATGTAGGTCAACTAGCGGGCCCTTGGACTATCTAGGTTAGCTAATTGGCATTGGACTATGTAGGTTAACTAGCGGACACTTGGAGTATGTAGGTTACCTAACGGGCACTTGGACTATGCAGGTAACCTAGCGGGCACTTGGACTGTCTAGGTTACCTAGCGGGCACTTGGACTTCTATGTTAACGAACGGGCACTCGGACTATGTAGGTTGCCCAGCGGGCAATTGGACTATCTAGTTACCTAGCAGGCACTTTGACTATCTAGGTTAACTAACGGGCACTTGGACTATGTAGGGTAACTAGCGGGCACTTGGACTGTCTAGGTTACCTAACGGGCACTTGGATTATCTAGGTTAACGAACGGGCACTTGGACTATGTAGGTTACCTAGCCACCACTTGGACTATCTAGGTTACCTAACAGGCACTTGGACTATCTAGGTCCCCTAGCGGGCACTTGTACTATCTAGGTTACCTAGCTGGAACTTGGACTATGTAGGTCAACTAGCGGGCCCTTGGACTATCTTGGTTAGCTAACGGGCACTTGGACTATGTATGTTCCACAGCGGGCACTTGGATTATGTAGGTTGCCTAGCGGACATTTAGACTATGTAGGTTTCCTTGCGGGCATTTGGACTATGTAGGTTACCTAGCGGGCACTTGGACTATGTAGGTTCCCTAACGGGCACTTGGACTATGTAGGTTCCCTAGCGGTCACGTGGACTATGTAGGCTCCCTAGAAGGCACTTGGACTATGTAGGTTAACTAGCGGGCACTTGGACTATGTAGGTTACCCAATGGGCACTTGGACTATCTAGGTTAACGAACGGACACTTGGACTATGTAGGTTAGCTATCAGGCACTTAGACTATCTAGGTGACCTAGCGGACACTTGGACTATCTACGTTAACTAGCAGGCCCTTGGACTATCTAGGTTTACTAGCGGACACTTGGACTATCTAGGTTAACTAACGGGCACTTGGACTATCTAGGTTAACGAACGGGCACTTGGTATGTGCAGGTAACCTAGCGGGTACTTGGACTGTCTGGGTTACCTAGCGGGCACTTGGACTTCTAGGTTAACGACGGGCACTTGGACTATGTAGGTTGATTAGCGGGCACTTGGACTATCTAGGTTAGTTAACGGGCACTTTGAGTATCTAGGTTACCTAGCGGGAACTTGGACAATGTAAGTTACCTAGCGGGCACTTTGAATATCTAGGTTACATAGCGGGCACTTGGACTATGTAGGTTAACTAGCGAGCACTTGGATTCTAGGTTACCGAGCGGGGTCTTTGACTATGTGGGTTTCCTAGCGGGTCCTTGGACTATCTAGGTTAACGAACGGGCACTTGGACAATGTAGGTAACCTAGCGGGCACTTGGACAGTCTAGGTTACCTAGCGTGCACTTGGACTATCTAGGTTAACGAACGGGCACTTGGACTATATAGGTTACCTAGCGGGCACTTGGACCATGTAGGATCCCTATCGGACATTTGGACTACTTAGGCCACCTAGCGGGCACTTGGACTATCTAGGTTAACTAGCGGGCACTTGGACTATCTAGGTCAACTAGCGGGCCCTTGTACTATGTAGGTTAACTAGCGAGCACTTGGACTATCTAGGTTAACTAGCGGACCTTGGACTACGTAGGTTAACTAGCGGGCACTTGGATGATCAATGTTAACTAGCGGGGCCCTTGGAGTATCTAGGTTAGCTAACGGGCACTTGGACTAAGTACGTCCCCTCGTGGGCACTTGGACACTCTAGGTTAACTAACGGGCACTAGGACTATCTAGGTTAACGAGCGGGCACTTGGACTATCTAAGTTACCTAGCTGGCACTTGGACTATGAAGGTTCCCTAGCGGGCACTTGGATTATCTAGGTTACCTAGCGGGCACTTGGACTATGTAGGTCAACTAGCGGGCCCTTGGACTACCTAGGATAGCTAACTGGCACTTGGACTATGTAGGTTAACTAGCGGGCACTTGGGCTATGCAGGTAACCTAGCGGGCACTTGGACTGTCTAGGTTACCTAGCGGGCACTTGGACTTCTATGTTAACGAACGGGCACTCGGACTATGTAGGTTGCCCAGCGGGCAATTGGACGATCTAGGATAGGTAACGGGCCCTTGACTATCTAGGTTACCTAGCGGGAACTTGGACTATGTAGGTTACCTAAGGGCACTTGGACTATGTAGGTTAACTAGCGGACACTTGGACAATCTAGGTTAACTAGCGGGCACGTGGACTATCTAGGTAAACTAAGGGGCCCTTCGACTATGTAGGTTAACTAGCGGGCACTTGGATTATCTAAGTTACCTAGCGGGCACTTGAACTATGTAGGATAACTAGTGGGCCCTTAGACTATCTAGGTTAGCTAATGGTCACTTGGACTATGTAGGTTAATTAGCGGGTACGTGGACTATGTAGGTTCCCTAGCGGGCATTTGGACTATATAGATAACCTAGCGGGCACTTGGACTTTGTAGGTTACCTAGCGGGCACTTGGACTATCTAGGTTACCTAGCGTGCACTTGGATGATACAGGTTCCCTAGCCAGCACTAAGACTATTGGTTCCCTAACGGGCACTTGGACTATGTAGTTTCCCTAAAGGGCACTTGGACTATATAGGTTTCTATCGGGCACTTGGACTATGTAGGTTAACTAGCGGGCACATGGACTATCTAGGTTACCTAGCGGGCACTGAGACTATCTAGGTTACCTAGCGGGCACTTCGACTATGTAGGTTAACTAGAAGGCTCTTGTACTATGTAGGTTACCAGCGGGCACTTGGACTATCTAGGTAAACGAAAGTGCACTTGGGCTATGTAGGTAACCTAACGGGCACTTGGACTGTCTAGGTTACCTAGCGGGCACTTGGACTATCTAGGTTAACGAACAGGCACTTGGACTATGTAGGTTAACTAGCGGACACTTGGACTATCTAGATTAGCTAACGGGCAATTGGACTATCAAGGTTACCTAACGGGCACTTGGACTATGTATGTTACCTAGCGGGCAGTTGGACTATCTAGGTTACCTAGCAGGCACTTTGACTATCTTGGTTAACTAAGGGGCACTTGAACTATGTAGGTAGCCAAGCGAGCACTTGGACTATGTAGGTTCCCTAGCGGGCGCTTGGACTATGTAGATTCCCTAGCGGGTACTTGGACTGTCTAGGTTAACTAGCGGGCAATTGGACTGTCTAGGTTACCTAGTGGGCACTTGGACTATGTAGTTTACCTAGCAGGCACTTGGACTCTTTAGGTTACCTAGCGGGCACTTGGACTATGTAGGTTAACTAGCGGGCACTTGGACTATCTAGGTTACCTAGTGGGCACGTGGACTATGTACGTTCCTTAGCTGGCACTTGGGCTATCTACGTTACCTAGCGGGCACTTGGACTATGTAGGTTAACGAACGGGCACTTGGACTATGTAGGTAACCTAGTGGTCACTTGGACTGTCTAGGTTACCTAGTGGACACTTGGAATATGTAGGTTAACTAGCGTGCACTAGGACTATCTAGGTTACCTAGCGGGCACTTGGATTATGTAGGTTGCCTAGCGGGCACTTGGACTATGTAGGTTAACTAGCGGGCACTTGGATTATCTAGGTTAACTAACAGGCACTTGAACTATGTATGTTCCAGAGCGGACGATTGGACTATGTAGGTTCCTTAGCGGGCACTTGGATTATCTAGGTTCCCTAAAGGACACTTGGACTATGTAGGTTAACTAGCGGACAATTGGATGATCTAGGTTCCCTAGCGGGTACGTGGACTGTCTAGGTTAACTAGCGGGCAATTGGACTGTCTAGGTTACCTAGTGGGCACTTGGACTATGTAGTTTACCTAGCAGGCACTTGGACTCTTTAGGTTACCTAGCGGGCACTTGGACTATGTAGGTTAACTAGCGGGCACTTGGACTATCTAGGTTACCTAGCGGGCACTTGGACTATGTAGGTTAACTAGCGGGCACTTGGACTATCTAGGTTACCTAGCGGGCACGTGGACTATGTACGTTCCTTAGCGGGCACTTGGGCTATCTACGTTACCTAGCGGGCACTTGGACTATGTAGGTTAACGAACGGGCACTTGGACTATGTAGGTAACCTAGTGGTCACTTGGACTGTCTAGGTTACCTAGCGGACACTTGGACTATGTAGGTTAACTAGCGTGCACTAGGACTATCTAGGTTACCTAGCGGGCACTTGGATTATGTAGGTTGCCTAGCGGGCACTTGGATTATCTAGGTTAACTAACAGACACTTGAACTATGTATGTCCCAGAGCGGACAATTGGACTATGTAGGTTCCTTAGCGGGCACTTGGATTATCTAGGTTCCCTAAAGGACACTTGGACTATGTAGGTTAACTAGCGGACAATTGGATGATCTAGGTTAACTAGCGGGTACTTGGACTATCTAGGTTAACTAGGGGTTCCTTGGACTACGTAGGTTAACTAGCGGACACTTGCACAATGTAGGTTACCTAGCGGGCACTTGGACTATCTAGGTTAACTAGCAGGCCCTTGGCTATCTAGGTTACCTAGCAGGCACTTGGACTATGTAGGTTAACTATCGGGCATTTGCACTCTCTAGGTTACCTAGCGGGCAGTTGGACTATGTACCTTCCCTAGCGGGCACTTGGACTATCTATGTTAACTAGCGGGCACTTGGACTATGTAGGTTACCTAGCGGACTCCTGCACTATGTAGGTTACCTAGCGGGCACTTGGACTATCTAGGTTAACTAGCGGGCCCTTGCACTATGTAGGTTAACTAGCGGGCCCATGGATTATGTAGGTTTACTAGGGGGCACTTGGAGTATCTAGGTTAACTAGCGGGCCTTCGGACTATGTAGTTTCCCTAGCGGACATTTGGACTATTTAGGTTACCTAGCGGGCACTTGGACTATGTAGGTTATCTAGCGGGCACTTGGACTATCTAGGTTACCTAGCAGGCACTTTGACTATCTAGGTTAACTAACGGGCACTTGGACTATGTAGGGTAACTAGCGGGCACTTGGACTGTCGTGGTTACCTAACGGGCACTTGGATTATCTAGGTTAACGAACGGGCACTTGGACTATGTAGGTTACTTAGCCACCACTTGGACTATCTAGGTTACCTAACAGGCACTTGGACTATCTAGGTTCCCTAGCGGGCACTTGTACTATCTAGGTTACCTAGCTGGCACTTGGACTATGTAGGTCAACTAGCGGGCCCTTGGACTATCTAGGTTAGCTAACGGGCACTTGGACTATGTATGTTCCAGAGTGGGCACTTGGATTATGTAGGTTGCCTAGCGGACATTTAGACTATGTAGGTTTCCTTGCGGGCATTTGGACTATGTAGGTTACCTAGCGGGCACTTGGACTATGTAGGTTCCCTAGCGGTCACGTGGACTATGTAGGCTCCCTAGAAGGCACTTGGACTATGTAGGTTAACTAGCGGGCACTTGGACTAACCAGGTTACCAGGCGGGCACTTGGACTATGTAGGTTACTCAATGGGCACTTGGACTATCTAGGTTAACGAACGGACACTTGGACTATGTAGGTTAGGTATCAGGCACTTGAACTATCTAGGTTACCTAGCAGGCACTTGGACTATGTAGGTTACCTAGCGGACACTTGGACGATTTAGGTTAACTAGCGGGCACTTGGACTATGTAGGTTACCTAGCAGGCACTTTAACTATCTAGGTTAACTAACGGGCACTTGGACTATGTAGGGTAACTAGCGGGCACTTGGACTGTCTAGGTTACCTAACGGGCACTTGGATTATCTAGGTTAACGAACGGGCACTTGGACTATGTAGGTTACCTAGCCACCACTTGGACTATCTAGGTTCCCTAGCGGGCACTTGTACTATCTAGGTTACCTAGCTGGCACTTGGACTATGTAGGTCAACTAGCGGGCCCTTGGACTATCTAGGTTAGCTAACGGGCACTTGGACTATGTATGTTCCAGTACGGGCACTTGGATTATGTGGGTTGCCTAGCGGACATTTAGACTATGTAGGTTTCCTTGCGGGCATTTGGACTATGTAGGTTACCTAGCGGGCACTTGGACTATGTAGGTTCTCTAACGGGCACTTTGAGTATGTAGGTTCCCTAGCGGTCACGTGGACTATGTAGGCTCCCTAGAAGGCACTTGGAGTATGTAGGTTAACTAGCGGGCACTTGGACTATGTAGGTTACCCAATGGGCACTTGGACTATCTAGGTTAACGAACGGACACTTGGATGATACAGGTTCCCTAGCCAGCACTAAGACTATTGGTTCCCTAACGGGCACTTGGACTATGTAGTTTCCCTAAAGGGCACTTGGACTATATAGGTTTCTATCGGGCACTTGGACTATGTAGGTTAACTAGCGGGCACATGGACTATCTAGGTTACCTAGCGGGCACTGAGACTATCTAGGTTACCTAGCGGGCACTTCGACTATGTAGGTTAACTAGAAGGCTCTTGGACTATGTATGTTACCAGCGGGCACTTGGACTATCTTGGTAAACGAAAGTGCACTTGGGCTATGTAGGTAACCTAACGGGCACTTGGACTGTCTAGGTTACCTAGCGGGCACTTGGACTATCTAGGTTAACGAACGGGCACTTGGACTATGTAGGTTAATTAGAGGACACTTGGACTATCTAGATTAGCTAACGGGCAATTGGACTATCAAGGTTACCTAACGGGCACTTGGACTATGTATGTTACCTAGCGGGCAGTTGGACTATCTAGGTTACCTAGCAGGCACTTTGACTATCTTGGTTAACTAAGGGGCACTTGAACTATGTAGGTTGCCAAGCGAGCACTTGGACTATATAGGTTCCCTAGCGGGCGCTTGGACTATGTAGGTTCCCTAGCGGGTACTTGGACTGTCTAGGTTAACTAGCGGGCAATTGGACTGTCTAGGTTACCTAGTGGGCACTTGGACTATGTAGTTTACCTAGCAGGCACTTGGACTATGTAGGTTAACTAGCGGGCACTTGGACTATCTAGGTTACCTAGCGGGCACTTGGACTATGTAGGTTAACGAACGGGCACTTGGACTATGTAGGTAACCTAGTGGTCACTTGGACTGTCTAGGTTACCTAGCGGACACTTGGATTATGTAGGTTGCTTAGCGGGCACTTGGACTATGTAGGTTAACTACCGGGCACTTGGATTATCTAGGTTAACTAACAGGCACTTGAACTATGTATGTCCCAGAGCGGACAATTGGACTATGTAGGTTCCTTAGCGGGCACTTGGATTATCTAGGTTCCCTAAAGGACACTTGGACTATGTAGGTTAACTAGCGGACAATTGGATGATCTAGGTTAATTAGCGGGTACTTGGACTATCTAGGTTAACTAGGGGTTCCTTGGACTACGTAGGTTAACTAGCGGACACTTGCACAATGTAGGTTACCTAGCGGGCACTTGGACTATCTAGGTTAACTAGCGGGCCCTTGCACTATGTAGGTTAACTAGCGGGCCCATGGATTATGTAGGTTTACTAGGGGGCACTTGGAGTATCTAGGTTAACTAGCGGGCCTTCGGACTATGTAGTTTCCCTAGCGGACATTTGGACTATTTAGGTTACCTAGCGGGCACTTGGACTATGTAGGTTATCTAGCGGGCACTTGGACTATCTAGGTTACCTAGCAGGCACTTTGACTATCTAGGTTAACTAACGGGCACTTGGACTATGTAGGGTAACTAGCGGGCACTTGGACTGTCGTGGTTACCTAACGGGCACTTGGATTATCTAGGTTAACGAACGGGCACTTGGACTATGTAGGTTACTTAGCCACCACTTGGACTATCTAGGTTACCTAACAGGCACTTGGACTATCTAGGTTCCCTAGCGGGCACTTGTACTATCTAGGTTACCTAGCTGGCACTTGGACTATGTAGGTCAACTAGCGGGCCCTTGGACTATCTAGGTTAGCTAACGGGCACTTGGACTATGTATGTTCCAGAGTGGGCACTTGGATTATGTAGGTTGCCTAGCGGACATTTAGACTATGTAGGTTTCCTTGCGGGCATTTGGACTATGTAGGTTACCTAGCGGGCACTTGGACTATGTAGGTTCCCTAGCGGTCACGTGGACTATGTAGGCTCCCTAGAAGGCACTTGGACTATGTAAGTTAACTAGCGGGCACTTGGACTAACCAGGTTACCAGGCGGGCACTTGGACTATGTAGGTTACTCAATGGGCACTTGGACTATCTAGGTTAACGAACGGACACTTGGACTATGTAGGTTAGGTATCAGGCACTTGAACTATCTAGGTTACCTAGCAGGCACTTGGACTATGTAGGTTACCTAGCGGACACTTGGACGATTTAGGTTAACTAGCGGGCACTTGGACTATGTAGGTTACCTAGCAGGCACTTTAACTATCTAGGTTAACTAACGGGCACTTGGACTATGTAGGGTAACTAGCGGGCACTTGGACTGTCTAGGTTACCTAACGGGCACTTGGATTATCTAGGTTAACGAACGGGCACTTGGACTATGTAGGTTACCTAGCCACCACTTGGACTATCTAGGTTCCCTAGCGGGCACTTGTACTATCTAGGTTACCTAGCTGGCACTTGGACTATGTAGGTCAACTAGCGGGCCCTTGGACTATCTAGGTTAGCTAACGGGCACTTGGACTATGTATGTTCCAGTACGGGCACTTGGATTATGTAGGTTGCCTAGCGGACATTTAGACTATGTAGGTTTCCTTGCGGGCATTTGGACTATGTAGGTTACCTAGCGGGCACTTGGACTATGTAGGTTCTCTAACGGGCACTTTGAGTATGTAGGTTCCCTAGCGGTCACGTGGACTATGTAGGCTCCCTAGAAGGCACTTGGAGTATGTAGGTTAACTAGCGGGCACTTGGACTATGTAGGTTACCCAATGGGCACTTGGACTATCTAGGTTAACGAACGGACACTTGGATGATACAGGTTCCCTAGCCAGCACTAAGACTATTGGTTCCCTAACGGGCACTTGGACTATGTAGTTTCCCTAAAGGGCACTTGGACTATATAGGTTTCTATCGGGCACTTGGACTATGTAGGTTAACTAGCGGGCACATGGACTATCTAGGTTACCTAGCGGGCACTGAGACTATCTAGGTTACCTAGCGGGCACTTCGACTATGTAGGTTAACTAGAAGGCTCTTGGACTATGTATGTTACCAGCGGGCACTTGGACTATCTTGGTAAACGAAAGTGCACTTGGGCTATGTAGGTAACCTAACGGGCACTTGGACTGTCTAGGTTACCTAGCGGGCACTTGGACTATCTAGGTTAACGAACGGGCACTTGGACTATGTAGGTTAACTAGAGGACACTTGGACTATCTAGATTAGCTAACGGGCAATTGGACTATCAAGGTTACCTAACGGGCACTTGGACTATGTATGTTACCTAGCGGGCAGTTGGACTATCTAGGTTACCTAGCAGGCACTTTGACTATCTTGGTTAACTAAGGGGCACTTGAACTATGTAGGTTGCCAAGCGAGCACTTGGACTATATAGGTTCCCTAGCGGGCGCTTGGACTATGTAGGTTCCCTAGCGGGTACTTGGACTGTCTAGGTTAACTAGCGGGCAATTGGACTGTCTAGGTTACCTAGTGGGCACTTGGACTATGTAGTTTACCTAGCAGGCACTTGGACTATGTAGGTTAACTAGCGGGCACTTGGACTATCTAGGTTACCTAGCGGGCACTTGGACTATGTAGGTTAACGAACGGGCACTTGGACTATGTAGGTAACCTAGTGGTCACTTGGACTGTCTAGGTTACCTAGCGGACACTTGGATTATGTAGGTTGCTTAGCGGGCACTTGGACTATGTAGGTTAACTAGCGGGCACTTGGATTATCTAGGTTAACTAACAGGCACTTGAACTATGTATGTCCCAGAGCGGACAATTGGACTATGTAGGTTCCTTAGCGGGCACTTGGATTATCTAGGTTCCCTAAAGGACACTTGGACTATGTAGGTTAACTAGCGGACAATTGGATGATCTAGGTTAACTAGCGGGTACTTGGACTATCTAGGTTAACTAGGGGTTCCTTGGACTACGTAGGTTAACTAGCGGACACTTGCACAATGTAGGTTACCTAGCGGGCACTTGGACTATCTAGGTTAACTAGCAGGCCCTTGGCTATCTAGGTTACCTAGCAGGCACTTGGACTATGTAGGTTAACTATCGGGCATTTGCACTCTCTAGGTTACCTAGCGGGCAGTTGGACTATGTACCTTCCCTAGCGGGCTCTTGGACTATCTATGTTAACTAGCGGGCACTTGGACTATGTAGGTTACCTAGCGGACACCTGCACTATGTAGGTTACCTAGCGAGCACTTGGACTATCTAGGTTAACTAGCGGGCCCTTGCACTATGTAGGTTAACTAGCGGGCCCATGGGTTATATAGGTTTACTAGGGGGCACTTGGAGTATCTAGGTTAACTAGCGGGCACTTGGACTATGTAGTTTCCCTAGCGGACATTTGGACTATTTAGGTTACCGAGCGGGCACTTGGACTATGTAGGTTATCTAGCGGGCACTTGGTCTATCTAGGTTACCTAGCAGGCACTTTGACTATCTAGGTTAACTAACGGGCACTTGGACTATGTAGGGTAACTAGCGGGCACTTGGACTGTCGTGGTTACCTAACGGGCACTTGGATTATCTAGGTTAACGAACGGGCACTTGGACTATGTAGGTTACCTAGCCACCACTTGGACTATCTAGGTTACCTAACAGGCACTTGGACTATCTAGGTTCCCTAGCGGGCACTTGTACTATCTAGGTTACCTAGCTGGCACTTGGACTATGTAGGTCAACTAGCGGGCCCTTGGACTATCTAGGTTAGCTAACGGGCACTTGGACTATGTATGTTCCAGAGTGGGCACTTGGATTATGTAGGTTGCCTAGCGGACATTTAGACTATGTAGGTTTCCTTGCGGGCATTTGGAATATGTAGGTTACCTAGCGGGCACGTGGACTATGTAGGCTCCCTAGAAGGCACTTGGACTATGTAGGTTAACTAGCGGGCACTTGGACTAACCAGGTTACCAGGCGGGCACTTGGACTATGTAGGTTACTCAATGGGCACTTGGACTATCTAGGTTAACGAACGGACACTTGGACTATGTAGGTTAGGTATCAGGCACTTGAACTATCTAGGTTACCTAGCAGGCACTTGGACTATGTAGGTTACCTAGCGGACACTTGGACGATTTAGGTTAACTAGCGGGCACTTGGACTATCTAGGTTAACTAGCAGGCCCTTGGACTATCTAGCTTTACTAGCGGGCACATGGACTATCTAGGTTAACTAGCGGGCACTTGGACTATGTAGGTTAACTAGCGGGCACTTGAACTCTCTAGGTTACCTAGCGGACACTTGGAATATGTACCTTCCCTAGCGGGCACTTGGACTATCTAGGTTACCTAGCAGGCACTTGGATTATGAAGGATCCCTAGCGGGCAATTGGACTATCTAGGTTACCTAGCTGGCACTTGGACTATGTAGGCTAACTAGCGGACACTTGCACGATCTAGGTTAACTAGCGGGCCCTTGCACTATGTAGGTTAACTAGCGGGCCCATGTATTATGTAGGTTTACTAGGGGGCACTTGGAACATCAAGGTTAACTAGCGGGCACTTGGACTATGTAGTTTCCCTAGCGGGCATTTGGACTATTTAGGTTGCCTAGCGGGCACTTGGACTATGTAGGTTACCTAGCAGGCACTTTGACTATCTAGGTTAACTAACGGGCACTTGTACTATGTAGGGTAACTAGCGGGCACTTGGACTGTCTAGGTTACCTAACGGGCACTTGGATTATCTAGGTTAACGAACGGGCACTAGGACTATGTACGTTACCTAGCCACCACTTGGACTATCTAGGTTCCCTAGCGGGCACTTGTACTATCTAGGTTACCTAGCTGGCACTTGGACTATGTAGGTCAACTAGCGGGCCCTTGGACTGTCTAGGTTAGCTAACGGGCACTTGGACTATGTATGTTCCAGAGCGGGCACTTGGATTATGTAGGTTGCCTAGCGGACATTTAGACTATGTAGGTTTCCTTGCGGGCATTTGGACTATGTAGGTTACCTAGCGGGCACTTGGACTATGTAGGTTCCCTAACGGGCACTTTGAGTATGTAGGTTCCCTAGCGGTCACGTGGACTATGTAGGCTCCCTAGAAGGCACTTGGACTATGTAGGTTAACTAGCGGGCACTTGGACTATGTAGGTTACCCAATGGGCACTTGGACTATCTAGGTTAACGAACGGACACTTGGATGATACAGGTTCCCTAGCCAGCACTAAGACTATTGGTTCCCTAACGGGCACTTGGACTATGTAGTTTCCCTAAAGGGCACTTGGACTATGTAGGTTAACTAGCGGGCACATGGACTATCTAGGTTACCTAGCGGGCACTGAGACTATCTAGGTTACCTAGCGGGCACTTCGACTATGTAGGTTAACTAGAAGGCTCTTGGACTATGTAGGTTACCAGCGGCACTTGTACTATCTAGGTAAACGAAAGTGCACTTGGGCTATGTAGGTAACCTAACGGGCACTTGGACTGTCTAGGTTACCTAGCGGGCACTTGGACTATCTAGGTTAACGAACGGGCACTTGGACTATGTAGGTTAACTAGCGGACACTTGGACTATCTAGATTAGCTAACGGGCAATTGGACTATCAAGGTTACCTAACGGGCACTTGGACTATGTATGTTACCTAGCGGGCAATTGGACTATCTAGGTTACCTAGCAAGCACTTTGACTATCTTGGTTAACTAAGGGGCACTTGAACTATGTAGGTTGCCAAGCGAGCACTTGGACTATGTAGGTTCCCTAGCGGGCGCTTGGACTATGTAGGTTCCCTAGCGGGTACTTGGACTGTCTAGGTTAACTAGCGGGCAATTGGACTGTCTAGGTTACCTAGTGGGCACTTGGACTATGTAGTTTACCTAGCAGGCACTTGGACTATGTAGGTTAACTAGCGGGCACTTGGACTATCTAGGTTACCTAGCGGGCACTTGGACTATGTACGTTCCTTAGCGGGCACTTGGGCTATCTTCGTTACCTAGCGGGCACTTGGACTATGTAGGTTAACGAACGGGCACTTGGACTATGTAGGTAACCTAGTGGTCACTTGGACTGTCTAGGTTACCTAGCGGACACTTGGACTATGTAGGTTAACTAGCGTGCACTAGGACTATCTAGGTTACCTAGCGGGCACTTGGATTATGTAGGTTGCCTAGCGGGCACTTGGATTATCTAGGTTAACTAACAGACACTTGAACTATGTATGTCCCAGAGCGGACAATTGGACTATGTAGGTTCCATAGCGGGCACTTGGATTATCTAGGTTCCCTAAAGGACACTTGGACTATGTAGGTTAACTAGCGGACAATTGGATGATCTAGGGTAACTAGCGGGTACTTGGACTATCTAGGTTAACTAGGGGTTCCTTGGACTACGTAGGTTAACTAGCGGACACTTGCACAATGTAGGTTACCTAGCGGGCACTTGGACTATCTAGGTTAACTAGCAGGCCCTGGGCTATCTAGGTTACCTAGCAGGCACTTGGACTATGTAGGTTAACTATCGGGCATTTGCACTCTCTAGGTTACCTAGCGGGCAGTTGGACTATGTACCTTCCCTAGCGGGCACTTGGACTATCTATGTTAACTAGCGGGCACTTGGACTATGTAGGTTACCTAGCGGACTCCTGCACTATGTAGGTTACCTAGCGGGCACTTGGACTATCTAGGTTAACTAGCGGGCCCTTGCACTATGTAGGTTAACTAGCGGGCCCATGGATTATGTAGGTTTACTAGGGGGCACTTGTAGTATCTAGGTTAACTAGCGGGCCTTCGGACTATGTAGTTTCCCTAGCGGACATTTGGACTATTTAGGTTACCTAGCGGGCACTTGGACTATGTAGGTTATCTAGCGGGCACTTGGACTATCTAGGTTACCTAGCAGGCACTTTGACTATCTAGGTTAACTAACGGGCACTTGGACTATGTAGGGTAACTAGCGGGCACTTGGACTGTCGTGGTTACCTAACGGGCACTTGGATTATCTAGGTTAACGAACGGGCACTTGGACTATGTAGGTTACTTAGCCACCACTTGGACTATCTAGGTTACCTAACAGGCACTTGGACTATCTAGGTTCCCTAGCGGGCACTTGTACTATCTAGGTTACCTAGCTGGCACTTGGACTATGTAGGTCAACTAGCGGGCCCTTGGACTATCTAGGTTAGCTAACGGGCACTTGGACTATGTATGTTCCAGAGTGGGCACTTGGATTATGTAGGTTGCCTAGCGGACATTTAGACTATGTAGGTTTCCTTGCGGGCATTTGGACTATGTAGGTTCCCTAGCGGTCACGTGGACTATGTAGGCTCCCTAGAAGGCACTTGGACTATGTAGGTTAACTAGCGGGCACTTGGACTAACCAGGTTACCAGGCGGGCACTTGGACTATGTAGGTTACTCAATGGGCACTTGGACTATCTAGGTTAACGAACGGACACTTGGACTATGTAGGTTAGGTATCAGGCACTTGAACTATCTAGGTTACCTAGCAGGCACTTGGACTATGTAGGTTACCTAGCGGACACTTGGACGATTTAGGTTAACTAGCGGGCACTTGGACTATGTAGGTTACCTAGCAGGCACTTTAACTATCTAGGTTAACTAACGGGCACTTGGACTATGTAGGGTAACTAGCGGGCACTTGGACTGTCTAGGTTACCAAAGGGCACTTGGATTATCTAGGTTAACGAACGGGCACTTGGACTATGTAGGTTACCTAGCCACCACTTGGACTATCTAGGTTCCCTAGCGGGCACTTGTACTATCTAGGTTACCTAGCTGGCACTTGGACTATGTAGGTCAACTAGCGGGCCCTTGGACTATCTAGGTTAGCTAACGGGCACTTGGACTATGTATGTTCCAGTACGGGCACTTGGATTATGTAGGTTGCCTAGCGGACATTTAGACTATGTAGGTTTCCTTGCGGGCATTTGGACTATGTAGGTTACCTAGCGGGCACTTGGACTATGTAGGTTCCCTAACGGGCACTTTGAGTATGTAGGTTCCGTAGCGGTCACGTGGACTATGTAGGCTCCCTAGAAGGCACTTGGAGTATGTAGGTTAACTAGCGGGCACTTGGACTATGTAGGTTACCCAATGGGCACTTGGACTATCTAGGTTAACGAACGGACACTTGGATGATACAGGTTCCCTAGGCAGCACTAAGACTATTGGTTCCCTAACGGGCACTTGGACTATGTAGTTTCCCTAAAGGGCACTTGGACTATATAGGTTTCTATCGGGCACTTGGACTATGTAGGTTAACTAGCGGGCACATGGACTATCTAGGTTACCTAGCGGGCACTGAGACTATCTAGGTTACCTAGCGGGCACTTCGACTATGTAGGTTAACTAGAAGGCTCTTGGACTATGTATGTTACCAGCGGGCACTTGGACTATCTAGGTAAACGAAAGTGCACTTGGGCTATGTAGGTAACCTAACGGGCACTTGGACTGTCTAGGTTACCTAGCCGGCACTTGGACTATCTAGGTTAACGAACGGGCACTTGGACTATGTAGGTTAACTAGAGGACACTTGGACTATCTAGATTAGCTAACGGGCAATTGGACTATCAAGGTTACCTAACGGGCACTTGGACTATGTATGTTACCTAGCGGGCAGTTGGACTATCTAGGTTACCTAGCAGGCACTTTGACTATCTTGGTTAACTAAGGGGCACTTGAACTATGTAGGTTGCCAAGCGAGCACTTGGACTATGTAGGTTCCCTAGCGGGCGCTTGGACTATGTAGGTTCCCTAGCGGGTACTTGGACTGTCTAGGTTAACTAGCGGGCAATTGGACTGTCTAGGTTACCTAGTGGGCACTTGGACTATGTAGTTTACCTAGCAGGCACTTGGACTATGTAGGTTAACTAGCGGGCACTTGGACTATCTAGGTTACCTAGCGGGCACTTGGACTATGTACGTTCCTTAGCGGGCACTTGGGCTATCTACGTTACCTAGCGGGCACTTGGACTATGTAGGTTAACGAACGGGCACTTGGACTATGTAGGTAACCTAGTGGTCACTTGGACTGTCTAGGTTACCTAGCGGACACTTGGACTATGTAGGTTAACTAGCGTGCACTAGGTCTATCTAGGTTACCTAGCGGGCACTTGGATTATGTAGGTTGCCTAGCGGGCACTTGGACTATGTAGGTTAACTAGCGGGCACTTGGATTATCTAGGTTAACTAACAGGCACTTGAACTATGTATGTCCCAGAGCGGACAATTGGACTATGTAGGTTCCTTAGCGGGCACTTGGATTATCTAGGTTCCCTAAAGGACACTTGGACTATGTAGGTTAACTAGCGGACAATTGGATGATCTAGGTTAACTAGCGGGTACTTGGACTATCTAGGTTAACTAGGGGTTCCTTGGACTACGTAGGTTAACTAGCGGACACTTGCACAATGTAGGTTACCTAGCGGGCACTTGGACTATCTAGGTTAACTAGCAGGCCCTTGGCTATCTAGGTTACCTAGCAGGCACTTGGACTATGTAGGTTAACTATCGGGCATTTGCACTCTCTAGGTTACCTAGCGGGCAGTTGGACTATGTACCTTGCCTAGCGGGCTCTTGGACTATCTATGTTAACTAGCGGGCACTTGGACTATGTAGGTTACCTAGCGGACACCTGCACTATGTAGGTTACCTAGCGGGCACTTGGACTATCTAGGTTAACTAGCGGGCCCTTGCACTATGTAGGTTAACTAGCGGGCCCATGGGTTATATAGGTTTACTAGGGGGCACTTGGAGTATCTAGGTTAACTAGCGGGCACTTGGACTATGTAGTTTCCCTAGCGGACATTTGAACTATTTAGGTTACCGAACGGGCACTTGGACTATGTAGGTTATCTAGTGGGCACTTGGACTATCTAGGTTACCTAGCAGGCACTTTGACTATCTAGGTTAACTAACGGGCACTTGGACTATGTAGGGTAACTAGCGGGCACTTGGACTGTCGAGGTTACCTAACGGGCACTTGGATTATCTAGGTTAACGAACGGGCACTTGGACTATGTAGGTTACCTAGCCACCACTTGGACTATCTAGGTTACCTAACAGGCACTTGGACTATCTAGGTTCCCTAGCGGGCACTTGTACTATCTAGGTTACCTAGCTGGCACTTGGACTATGTAGGTCAACTAGCGGGCCCTTGGACTATCTAGGTTAGCTAACGGGCACTTGGACTATGTATGTTCCAGTACGGGCACTTGGATTATGTAGGTTGCCTAGCGGACATTTAGACTATGTAGGTTTCCTTGCGGGCATTTGGACTATGTAGGTTACCTAGCGGGCACTTGGACTATGTAGGTTCCCTAACGGGCACTTTGAGTATGTAGGTTCCGTAGCGGTCACGTGGACTATGTAGGCTCCCTAGAAGGCACTTGGAGTATGTAGGTTAACTAGCGGGCACTTGGACTATGTAGGTTACCCAATGGGCACTTGGACTATCTAGGTTAACGAACGGACACTTGGATGATACAGGTTCCCTAGGCAGCACTAAGACTATTGGTTCCCTAACGGGCACTTGGACTATGTAGTTTCCCTAAAGGGCACTTGGACTATATAGGTTTCTATCGGGCACTTGGACTATGTAGGTTAACTAGCGGGCACATGGACTATCTAGGTTACCTAGCGGGCACTGAGACTATCTAGGTTACCTAGCGGGCACTTCGACTATGTAGGTTAACTAGAAGGCTCTTGGACTATGTATGTTACCAGCGGGCACTTGGACTATCTAGGTAAACGAAAGTGCACTTGGGCTATGTAGGTAACCTAACGGGCACTTGGACTGTCTAGGTTACCTAGCCGGCACTTGGACTATCTAGGTTAACGAACGGGCACTTGGACTATGTAGGTTAACTAGAGGACACTTGGACTATCTAGATTAGCTAACGGGCAATTGGACTATCAAGGTTACCTAACGGGCACTTGGACTATGTATGTTACCTAGCGGGCAGTTGGACTATCTAGGTTACCTAGCAGGCACTTTGACTATCTTGGTTAACTAAGGGGCACTTGAACTATGTAGGTTGCCAAGCGAGCACTTGGACTATGTAGGTTCCCTAGCGGGCGCTTGGACTATGTAGGTTCCCTAGCGGGTACTTGGACTGTCTAGGTTAACTAGCGGGCAATTGGACTGTCTAGGTTACCTAGTGGGCACTTGGACTATGTAGTTTACCTAGCAGGCACTTGGACTATGTAGGTTAACTAGCGGGCACTTGGACTATCTAGGTTACCTAGCGGGCACTTGGACTATGTACGTTCCTTAGCGGGCACTTGGGCTATCTACGTTACCTAGCGGGCACTTGGACTATGTAGGTTAACGAACGGGCACTTGGACTATGTAGGTAACCTAGTGGTCACTTGGACTGTCTAGGTTACCTAGCGGACACTTGGACTATGTAGGTTAACTAGCGTGCACTAGGTCTATCTAGGTTACCTAGCGGGCACTTGGATTATGTAGGTTGCCTAGCGGGCACTTGGACTATGTAGGTTAACTAGCGGGCACTTGGATTATCTAGGTTAACTAACAGGCACTTGAACTATGTATGTCCCAGAGCGGACAATTGGACTATGTAGGTTCCTTAGCGGGCACTTGGATTATCTAGGTTCCCTAAAGGACACTTGGACTATGTAGGTTAACTAGCGGACAATTGGATGATCTAGGTTAACTAGCGGGTACTTGGACTATCTAGGTTAACTAGGGGTTCCTTGGACTACGTAGGTTAACTAGCGGACACTTGCACAATGTAGGTTACCTAGCGGGCACTTGGACTATCTAGGTTAACTAGCAGGCCCTTGGCTATCTAGGTTACCTAGCAGGCACTTGGACTATGTAGGTTAACTATCGGGCATTTGCACTCTCTAGGTTACCTAGCGGGCAGTTGGACTATGTACCTTGCCTAGCGGGCTCTTGGACTATCTATGTTAACTAGCGGGCACTTGGACTATGTAGGTTACCTAGCGGACACCTGCACTATGTAGGTTACCTAGCGGGCACTTGGACTATCTAGGTTAACTAGCGGGCCCTTGCACTATGTAGGTTAACTAGCGGGCCCATGGGTTATATAGGTTTACTAGGGGGCACTTGGAGTATCTAGGTTAACTAGCGGGCACTTGGACTATGTAGTTTCCCTAGCGGACATTTGAACTATTTAGGTTACCGAACGGGCACTTGGACTATGTAGGTTATCTAGTGGGCACTTGGACTATCTAGGTTACCTAGCAGGCACTTTGACTATCTAGGTTAACTAACGGGCACTTGGACTATGTAGGGTAACTAGCGGGCACTTGGACTGTCGAGGTTACCTAACGGGCACTTGGATTATCTAGGTTAACGAACGGGCACTTGGACTATGTAGGTTACCTAGCCACCACTTGGACTATCTAGGTTACCTAACAGGCACTTGGACTATCTAGGTTCCCTAGCGGGCACTTGTACTATCTAGGTTACCTAGCTGGCACTTGGACTATGTAGGTCAACTAGCGGGCCCTTGGACTATCTAGGTTAGCTAACGGGCATTTGGACTATGTATGTTCCAGAGTGGGCACTTGGATTATGTAGGTTGCCTAGCGGACATTTAGACTATGTAGGTTTCCTTGCGGGCATTTGGACTATGTAGGTTACCTAGCGGGCACGTGGACTATGTAGGCTCCCTAGAAGGCACTTGGACTATGTAGGTTAACTAGCGGGCACTTGGACTAACCAGGTTACCAGGCGGGCACTTGGACTATGTAGGTTACTCAATGGGCACTTGGACTATCTAGGTTAACGAACGGACACTTGGACTATGTAGGTTAGGTATCAGGCACTTGAACTATCTAGGTTACCTAGCAGGCACTTGGACTATGTAGGTTACCTAGCGGACACTTGGACGATTTAGGTTAACTAGCGGGCACTTGGACTATCTAGGTTAACTAGCAGGCCCTTGGACTATCTAGCTTTACTAGCGGGCACTTGGACTATCTAGGTTAACTAGCGGGCACTTGGACTATGTAGGTTAACTAGCGGGCATTTGAACTCTCTAGGTTACCTAGCGGACACTTGGACTATGTACCTTCCCTAGCGGGCACTTGGACTATCTAGGTTACCTAGCAGGCACTTGGATTATGAAGGATCCCTAGCGGGCAATTGGACTATCTAGGTTACCTAGCTGGCACTTGGACTATGTAGGCTAACTAGCGGACACTTGCACGATCTAGGTTAACTAGCGGGCCCTTGCACTATGTAGGTTAACTAGCGGGCCCATGTATTATGTAGGTTTACTAGGGGGCACTTGGAACATCAAGGTTAACTAGCGGGCACTTGGACTATGTAGTTTCCCTAGCGTGCATTTGGACTATTTAGGTTGCCTAGCGGGCACTTGGACTATGTAGGTTACCTAGCAGGCACTTTGACTATCTAGGTTAACTAACGGGCACTTGTACTATGTAGGGTAACTAGCGGGCACTTGGACTGTCTAGGTTACCTAACGGGCACTTGGATTATCTAGGTTAACGAACGGGCACTAGGACTATGTACGTTACCTAGCCACCACTTGGACTATCTAGGTTCCCTAGCGGGCACTTGTACTATCTAGGTTACCTAGCTGGCACTTGGACTATGTAGGTCAACTAGCGGGCCCTTGGACTATCTAGGTTAGCTAACGGGCACTTGGACTATGTATGTTCCAGAGCGGGCACTTGGATTATGTAGGTTGCCTAGCGGACATTTAGACTATGTAGGTTTCCTTGCGGGCATTTGGACTATGTAGGTTACCTAGCGGGCACTTGGACTATGTAGGTTCCCTAATGGGCACTTTGAGTATGTAGGTTCCCTAGCGGTCACGTGGACTATGTAGGCTCCCTAGAAGGCACTTGGACTATGTAGGTTAACTAGCGGGCACTTGGACTATGTAGGTTACCCAATGGGCACTTGGATTATCTAGGTTAACGAACGGACACTTGGATGATACAGGTTCCCTAGCCAGCACTAAGACTATTGGTTCCCTAACGGGCACTTGGACTATGTAGTTTCCCTAAAGGGCACTTGGACTATATAGGTTTCTATAGGGCACTTGGACTATGTAGGTTAACTAGCGGGCACATGGACTATCTAGGTTACCTAGCGGGCACTGAGACTATCTAGGTTACCTAGCGGGCACTTCGACTATGTAGGTTAACTAGAAGGCTCTTGGACTATGTAGGTTACCAGCGGCACTTGGACTATCTAGGTAAACGAAAGTGCACTTGGGCTATGTAGGTAACCTAACGGGCACTTGGACTGTCTAGGTTACCTAGCGGGCACTTGGACTATCTAGGTTAACGAACGGGCACTTGGACTATGTAGGTTAACTAGCGGACACTTGGACTATCTAGATTAGCTAACGGGCAATTGGACTATCAAGGTTACCTAACGGGCACTTGGACTATGTATGTTACCTAGCGGGCAATTGGACTATCTAGGTTACCTAGCAAGCACTTTGACTATCTTGGTTAACTAAGGGGCACTTGAACTATGTAGGTTGCCAAGCGAGCACTTGGACTATGTAGGTTCCCTAGCGGGCGCTTGGACTATGTAGGTTCCCTAGCGGGTACTTGGACTGTCTAGGTTAACTAGCGGGCAATTGGACTGTCTAGGTTACCTAGTGGGCACTTGGACTATGTAGTTTACCTAGCAGGCACTTGGACTATGTAGGTTAACTAGCGGGCACTTGGACTATCTAGGTTACCTAGCGGGCACTTGGACTATGTACGTTCCTTAGCGGGCACTTGGGCTATCTACGTTACCTAGCGGGCACTTGGACTATGTAGGTTAACGAACGGGCACTTGGACTATGTAGGTAACCTAGTGGTCACTTGGACTGTCTAGGTTACCTAGCGGACACTTGGACTATGTAGGTTAACTAGCGTGCACTAGGACTATCTAGGTTACCTAGCGGGCACTTGGATTATGTAGGTTGCCTAGCGGGCACTTGGATTATCTAGGTTAACTAACAGACACTTGAACTATGTATGTCCCAGAGCGGACAATAGGACTATGTAGGTTCCTTAGCGGGCACTTGGATTATCTAGGTTCCCTAAAGGACACTTGGACTATGTAGGTTAACTAGCGGACAATTGGATGATCTAGGTTAACTAGCGGGTACTTGGACTATCTAGGTTAACTAGGGGTTCCTTGGACTACGTAGGTTAACTAGCGGACACTTGCACAATGTAGGTTACCTAGCGGGCACTTGGACTATCTAGGTTAACTAGCAGGCCCTTGGCTATCTAGGTTACCTAGCAGGCACTTGGACTATGTAGGTTAACTATCGGGCATTTGCACTCTCTAGGTTACCTAGCGGGCAGTTGGACTATGTACCTTCCCTAGCGGGCACTTGGACTATCTATGTTAACTAGCGGACTCCTGCACTATGTAGGTTACCTAGCGGGCACTTGGACTATCTAGGTTAACTAGCGGGCTCTTGCACTATGTAGGTTAACTAGCGGGCCCATGGATTATGTAGGTTTACTAGGGGGCACTTGGAGTATCTAGGTTAACTAGCGGGCACTTGGACTATGTAGTTTCCCTAGCGGACATTTGGACTATTTAGGTTACCTAGCGGGCACTTGGACTATGTTGGTTATCTAGCGGGCACTTGGACTATCTAGGTTATCTAGCAGGCACTTTGACAATCTAGGTTAACTAACGGGCACTTGGACTATGTAGGGTAACTAGCGGGCACTTGGACTGTCTAGCTTACCTAACGGGCACTTGGATTATCTAGGTTAACGAACGGGCACTTGGACTATGTAGGTTACCTAGCCACCACTTGGACTATCTAGGTTACCTAACAGGCACTTGGACTATCTAGGTTCCCTAGCGGGCACTTGTACTATCTAGGTTACCTAGCTGGCACTTGGACTATGTAGGTCAACTAGCGGGCCCTTGGACTATCTAGGTTAGCTAACGGGCACTTGGACTATGTATGTTCCAGAGTGGGCACTTGGATTATGTAGGTTGCCTAGCGGACATTTAGACTATGTAGGTTTCCTTGCGGGCATTTGGACTATGTAGGTTACCTAGCGGGCACTTGGACTATGTAGGTTCCCTAGCGGTCACGTGGACTATGTAGGCTCCCTAGAAGGCACTTGGAGTATGTAGGTTAACGAGCGGGCACTTGGACTAACCAGGTTACCAGGCGGGCACTTGGACTATGTAGGTTACTCAATGGGCACTTGGACTATCTAGGTTAACGAACGGACACTTGGACTATGTAGGTTAGGTATCAGGCACTTGAACTATCTAGGTTACCTAGCAGGCACTTGGACTATGTATGTTACCTAGCGGACACTTGGACGATTTAGGTTAACTAGCGGGCACTTGGACTATCTAGGTTAACTAGCGGGCACTTGGACTATGTAGGTTAACTAGCGGGCACTTGAACTCTCTAGGTTACCTAGCGGACACTTGGACTATGTACCTTCCCTAGCGGGCACTTGGACTATCTAGGTTACCTAGCAGGCACTTGGATTATGAAGGATCCCTAGCGGGCAATTGGACTATCTAGGTTACCTAGCTGGCACTTGGACTATATAGGTTAACTAGCGGACACTTGCACGCTCTAGGTTAACTAGCGGGCCCTTGCACTATGTAGGTTAACTAGCGGGCCCATGGATTATGTAGGTTTACTAGGGGGCACTTGGAACATCAAGGTTAACTAGCAGGCACTTGGACTATGTAGTTTCCCTAGCGGGCATTTGGACTATTTAGGTTGCCTAGCGGGCACTTGGACTATGTAGGTTACCTAGCAGGCACTTTGACTATCTAGGTTAACTAACGGGCACTTGGACTATGTAGGGTAACTAGCGGGCACTTGGACTGTCTAGGTTACCTAACGGGCACTTGGAGTATCTAGGTTAACGAACGGGCACTAGGACTATGTACGTTACCTAGCCACCACTTGGACTATCTAGGTTCCCTAGCGGGCACTTGTACTATCTAGGTTACCTAGCTGGCACTTGGACTATGTAGGTCAACTAGCGGGCCCTTGGACTATCTAGGTTAGCTAACGGGCACTTGGACTATGTATGTTCCAGAGCGGGCACTTGGATTATATAGGTTGCCTAGCGGACATTTAGACTATGTAGGTTTCCTTGCGGGCATTTGGACTATGTAGGTTACCTAGCGGGCACTTGGACTATGTAGGTTCCCTAACGGGCACTTTGAGTATGTAGGTTCCGTAGCGGTCACGTGGACTATGTAGGCTCCCTAGAAGGCACTTGGAGTATGTAGGTTAACTAGCGGGCACTTGGACTATGTAGGTTACCCAATGGGCACTTGGACTATCTAGGTTAACGAACGGACACTTGGACTATGTAGGTTAGCTATCAGGCACTTGGACTATGTAGGTTAACTAACGGGCACTTGGACTATGTAGTTTCCCTAGCGGGCATTTGGATTATTTAGGTTACCTAGTGGGCACTTGGACTACGTAGGTTAACTAGAAGGCACTTGGACTATCAAGGTTACCTAGCGGGCCCTTGGACTATGTAGGTTACCAGCGGGCACTTGGACTATATAGGTTAACAAACGTGCACTTGGACTATGTAGGTAACCTAGCGGGCACTTGGACTGTCTAGGTTACCTAGCGGGCACTTGGACTATCTAGGTTAACGAACGGGCACTTGGACTATGTAGGTTAACTAGCGGACACTTCGACTATCTAGGTTAGCTAACGGGCAATTGGACAATCTAGGTTAACTAACGGGCTCTTGGACTATGTAGGTTGCCTAGCGATCACTTGGACTATGTAGGTTCCCTAGTGGGCACTTGGACTATGTAGGTTCCCTATAGGGTAGTTGGACTGTCTAGGTTAACTAGGGGGCAATTGGACTGTCTAGGTTACCTAGTGGGCACTTGGACTATGTACGTTCCCTAGCGGGCACTTAGACAATGTAAGATAACGAACGGGCACTTGGACTATGTAGGTTAACTAGCGGACACTTGGACTATCTAGGATAGCTAACGGGCAATTGGACTATCAAGGTTACCTAACGGGCACTTGAACTATGTAGGTTACCTAGCGGGCACTTGGACTATCTAGGTTACCTAGCAGGCACTTTGACTATCTAGGTTAACTAACGGGCACTTGGACTATGTAGGTTGCCTAGCGAGCACTTGGACTATGTAGGTTCCCTAGCGGGCGCTTGGACTATGTAGATTCCCTAGCGGTACTTGGACTGTCTAAGTTAACTAGCGGGCAATTGGACTGTCTAGGTTACCTAGTGGGCACTTGGACTATGTAGTTTACCTAGCAGGCACTTGGACTATGTAGGTTTACTACCAGGCACTTAGACTATCTAGGTTACCTAGCGGGCACTTGGGCTATGTACGTTCCCTAGCGGGCACTTGGGCTATCTACGTTACCTAGCGGGCACTTGGGCTATGTATGTTAACGAATGGGCACTTGGACTATGTAGGTAACCTAGTGGTCACTTGGACTGTCTAGGTTACCTAGTGGGCACTTGGACTATGTACGTTACCTAGCGGGCACTTAGACAATGTAAGTTAACGAACGGGCACTTGGACTATGTAGGTTAACTAGCGGACACTTGGACTATCTAGGATAGCTAACGGGCAATTGGACTATCAAGGTTACCTAACGGGCACTTGAACTATGTAGGTTACCTAGCGGGCACTTGGACTATCTAGGTTACCTAGCAGGCACTTTGACTATCTAGGTTAACTAACGGGCACTTGGACTATGTAGGTTGCCTAGCGAGCACTTGGACTATGTAGGTTCCCTAGCGGGCGCTTGGACTATGTAGATTCCCTAGCGGTACTTGGACTGTCTAAGTTAACTAGCGGGCAATTGGACTGTCTAGGTTACCTAGTGGGCACTTGGACTATGTAGTTTACCTAGCAGGCACTTGGACTATGTAGGTTTACTACCAGGCACTTAGACTATCTAGGTTACCTAGCGGGCACTTGGGCTATGTACGTTCCCTAGCGGGCACTTGGGCTATCTACGTTACCTAGCGGGCACTTGGGCTATGTATGTTAACGAATGGGCACTTGGACTATGTAGGTAACCTAGTGGTCACTTGGACTGTCTAGGTTACCTAGCGGGCACTTGGACTATGTAGTTTAAGTAGCGGGCACTTGGACTATGTATTTAAGTAGCGGGCACTTGGACTATCTAGGTTAACTAGCGGGCACTTGGACTATCTAGGTTAACTAGCGGGCCCTTGCACTATTTAGGTTAACTAGCGGGCCCATGGATTATGTAGGTTTACTAGGGGGCACTTGGACTATCTAGGTTAACTTGCGGGCACTTGGACTATGTAGTTTCCCTAGCGGACATTTGCACTATTTAGGTTACCTAGCGGGCACTTGGACTATGTAGGTTATCTAGGGGGCACTTGGACTATCTAGGTTAACTAACGGGCATTTGGACTATGTAGGGCAACTTGCGGGCACTTGGACTGTCTAGGTTACCTAATGGGCACTTGGATTATCTAGGTTAACGAACGGGCACTTGGACTATGTAGGTTACCTAGCCACCACTTGGACTATCTAGGTTAGCTAACAGGCACTTGGACTATCTAGGTTCCCTAGCGGGAACTTGTACTATCTAGGTTACCTAGCTGGCACTCGAACTATGTAGGTCAACTAGCGGACCCTTGGACTATCTAGGTTAGCTAACGGGCACTTGGACTATGTATGTTACAGAGTGGGCACTTGGATTATATAGGTTGCCTAGCGGACATTTACACTATGTAGGTTTCCTTGCGGGCATTTGGACTATGTAGGTTACCAGCGGGCACTTGGACAATCTAGGTTAACGAACGTGCACTTGGACTATGTAGGTAACCTAGCGGGCACTTGGACTGTCTAGGTTACCTAGCGGGCACTTGTACCTTCTAGGTTGACGAACGGGCACTTGGACTATGTAGGTTAACTAGCGGACACTTCGACTATCTAGGTTAGCTAACGGGCAATTGGACTATCTAGGTTACCTAGCGGGAACTTGGACTATGTAGGTTCCCTAGCGGGCACTTGGACTATTTAGGTTACCTAGCAGGCACTTTGACTATCTAGGTTAACTAACGGGCACTTGGACTATGTAGGTTGCCTAGCGAGCACTTGTTGTATGTAGGTTTCCTAGCGGGTAATTGGACTATGTAGGTTCCCAATCGGGTACTTGGACTGTCTAGGTTAACTAGCGGGCAATTGGACTGTCTATGTTACCTAGTGGGCACTTGGAGTATGTACGTTCCCTAGCGGGCACTTGGGCTTTCTACGTTACCTAGCGGGCACTTGGACTATGTAGGTTAACGAACGGGCACTTGGACTATGTAGGTTAACGAACAGGCACTTGGATTATGTAGTTTACCTAGCAGGTACTTGGACTATGTAGGTTAACTAGTGGGCACTTGGACTATCTAGGTTACCTACGGGCACTTGGATTTTGTCCCTTCCCTAGCGGGCACTTGGGCTATCTACGTTACCTAGCGGGCACTTGGACTATGTAGGTTACCTAGCAGGCACTTTGACTATCTAGGTTAACTAACGGGCACTTGGACTATGTAGGGTAACTAGCGGGCACTTCGACTGTCTAGGTTACCTAACGGGCACTTGGATTATCTAGGTTAACGAACGTGCACTTGGACTATGTAGGCAACCAAGCGGGCACTGGGACTGTCTAGGTTACCTAGCGGGCACTTGGACTATCTAGGTTAACGAACGGGCACTTGGACTATGTAGGTTAACTAGCGGACACTTCGACTACCTAGGTTAGCTAACGGGCAATTGGACAATCTAGGTTAACTAACGGGCACTTGGACTATGTAGGTTGCCTAGCGAGCACTTGGACTATGTAGGTTCCCTAGAGGGCACTTGGACTATGTAGGTTCCGTATCGGGTACTTGGACTGTCTAGGTTAACTAGCGGGCACTTGGAGTATGTACGTTCCCTAGCGGGCACTTGGGCTTTCTACGTTACCAAGCGGGCACTTGGACTATGTAGGTTAATGAACGGGCACTTGGACTATGTAGGTTAACGAACAGGCACTTGGATTATGTAGTTTACCTAGCAGGTACTTGGACTATGTAGGTTAACTAGCGGGCACTTGTACTATCTAGGTTACCTACGGGCACTTGGAATATGTACCTTCCCTAGCGGGCACTTGGGCTATCTACGTTACCTAGCGGGCACTTGGACTATGTAGGTTAACGAACGGGCACTTGGACTATGTAGGTAACCTAGTGGTCACTTGGACTATGTAGGTTATCTAGCGGACACTTGGACTATCTAGGTTACCTAGCAGGCACTTTGACTATCTAGGTTAACTAACGGGCACTTGTACTATGTAGGGTAACTAGCGGGCACTTGGACTGTCTAGGTTACCTAACGGGCCCTTGGATTATCTAGGTTAACGAACATGCACTTGGACTATGTAGGTAACCTAGCGGGCACTTGGACTGTCTGGGTTACCTAGCGGGCACTTGGACTATCTAGGTTAAAGAACGGGCACTTGGACTATGTAGGTTAACTAGCGGACACTTCAACTATCTAGTTTAGCTAACGGGCACTTGGACTATGTAGGTTGCCTAGCGAGCACTTGGACTATGTAGGTTCCCTAGAGGGCACTTGGACTATGTAGGTTCCCTATCGGGTACTTGGACTGTCTAGGTTAACTAGGGGGCAATTGGACTGTCTAGGTTACCTAGTGGGCACTTGGACTATGTACGTTCCCTAGCGGGCACTTGGGATATCTACGTTACCTAGCGGGCACTTGGACAATGTAAGTTAACGAACGGGCACTTGGACTATGTAGGTTAACTAGCGGACACTTGGACTATCTAGGATAGCTAACGGGCAATTATACTATCAAGGTTACCTAGCAGGCACTTTGACTATCTAGGTTAACTAACGGGCACTTGGACTATGTAGGTTGCCTAGCGAGCACCTGGACTATGTAGGTTCCCTAGCGGGCGCTTGGACTATGTAGATTCCCTAGCGGTACTTGGACTGTCTAGGTTAACTAGCGGGCAATTGGACTGCCTAGGTTACCTAGTGGGCACATGGACTATGTAGTTTACCTAGCAGGCACTTGGACTATGTAGGTTTACTAGCAGGCACTTAGACTATCCAGGTTACCTAGCGGGCACTTGGACTATGTACGTTCCCTAGCGGGCACCTGGGCTATCTACGTTACCTAGCGGGCACTTGGACTATGTAGGTTAACGAATGGGCACTTGGACTATGTAGGTAACCTAGTGGTCACTTGTACTATCTAGGTTACCTAGCTGGCACTTGGACTATTTAGGTCAACTAGCGGGCCCTTGGACTATCTAGGTTAGCTAACGGGCACTTGGACTATGTATGTTCCAGAGTGGGCACTAGGATTATGTAGGTTGCCTAGCCGACATTTAGACTATGTAGGTTTCCTTGCGGGCAGTTGGACTATGTAGGTTACCAGCGGGCACTTGGACAATCTAGGTTAACGAACGTGCACTTGGACTATGTAGGTAACCTAGCGGGCACTTGGATTGTCTAGGTTACCTAGCGGGCACTTGGACTTTCTAGGTTAACGTACGGGCACTTGGACTATGTAGGTTAACTAGCGGACACTTCGACTATCTAGATTAGCTAACGGGCAATTGGACTATCTAGGTTACCTAGAGGGCACTTGGACTATGTAGGTTCCCTAGCGGGCACTTGGACTATTTAGGTTACCTAGCAGGCACTTTGACTATCTAGGTTAACTAACGGGCACTTGAACTATGAAGGTTGCCTAGCGAGCCCTTGGAGTATGTAGGTTCCCTAGCGGGCAATTGGACTATGTAGGTTCCCTATCGGGTACTTGGACAGTCTAGGTTAACTAGCGGCAATTGGACTGGCTAGATTACCTAGTGGGCACTTGGAGTATGTACGTTCCCTAGCGGGCACTTGGGCTTTCTACGTTACCTAGCTGGCACTTGGACTATGTAGGTTAACGAACTGGCACTTGGACTATGTAGGTTAACGAACGGGCACTTGGATTATGTAGTTTACCTAGCAGGTACTTGGACTATGTAGGTTAATTAGCGGGCACTTGGACTATCTAGGTTACCTACGGGCACTTGGACTATGTACCTTCCCTAGCGGGCACTTGGGTTATCTACGTTACCTAGCGGGCACTTGGACTATGTAGGTTAACGAACGGGCACTTGGACTATGTAGGTAACCTAGTGGTCACTTGGACTATGTAGGTTATCTAGCGGACACTTGGACTATCTAGGTTACCTAGCAGGCACTTTGACTATCTAGGTTAACTAACGGGCACTTGGACTATGTAGGTTGCCTAGCGAGCACTTGGACTATGTAGGTTCCCTATCGGGTACTTGGACTGTCTAGGTTAACTAGGGGGCAATTGGACTGTCTAGGTTACCTAGTGGGCACTTGGATATGTACGTTCCCTAGCGGGCACTTGGGATATCTACGTTACCTAGCGGGCACTTGGACAATGTAAGTTAACGAACGGGCACTTGGACTATGTAGGTTAACTAGCAACACTTGGACTATCTAGGATAGCTAACGGGCAATTGGACTATCAAGATTACCTAACGGGCACTTGGACTATGAAGGTTACCTAGCGGGAACATGGACTATCTAGGTTACCTAGCAGGCACTTTGACTATCTAGGTTAACTAACGGGCACTTGGACTATGTAGGTTGCCTAGCGAGCACCTGGACTATGTAGTTTCCCTAGCGGGCGCTTGGACTATGTAGATTCCCTAGCGGTACTTGGACTGTCTAGGTTAACTAGGGGGCAATTGGACTGTCTAGGTTACCTAGTGGGCACTTGGACTATGTAGTTTACCTAGCAGGCACTTGGACTATGTAGGTTTACTACCAGGCACTTAGACTATCCAGGTTACCTAGCGGGCACTTGGACTATGTACGTTCCCTAGCGGGCACTTGGGCTATCTACGTTACCTAGCGGGCACTTGGACTATGTAGGTTAACGAATGGGCACTTGGACTATGTAGGTAACCTAGTGGTCACTTGGACTGTCTAGGTTACCTACCGGGCACTTGGACTATGTAGGTTAACTAGCGGGCACTTGGACTATCTAGGTAAACTAGCGGGCACTTGGACTATCTAGGTTAACTAGCGGGCACTTGGACTATCTAGGTTAACTAGCGGGCCCTTGCACTATGCAGGTTAACTAGCGGGCCCATGGATTATGTAGGTTTACTAGGGGGCACTTGGACTATATAGGTTAACTAGCGGGCACTTGGACTATGTAGTTTCCCTAGCGGACATTTGGACTATTTAGGTTACGTAGCGGGCACTTGGACTATGTAGGTTATCTAGCGGGCACTTGGACAATCTAGGTTACCTAGCAGGCACTTTGACTATCTAGGTTAACTAACGGGCACTTGGACTATGTAGGGCAACTAGCGGGCACTTGGACTGTCTAGGTTACCTAACGGGCACTTGGATTATCTAGGTTAACGAACGGGCACTTGGACTATGTAGGTTACCTAGCCACCACTTGGACTATCTAGGTTACCTAACAGGCACTTGGACTATCTAGGTTCCCTAGCGGGCACTTGTACTATCTAGGTTACCTAGCTGGCACTTGGACTATGTAGGTCAACTAGCGGGCCCTTGGACTATCTAGGTTAGCTAACGGGCACTTGGACTATGTATGTTCCACAGTGGGCACTTGGATTATGTAGGTTGCCTAGCGGACATTTAGACTATGTAGGTTTCCTTGCGGGCATTTGGACTATGTAGGTTACCTAGCGGGCCCTTGGACTATGTAGGTTCCCTAGCGGTCACGTGGACTATGTAGGCTCCCTAGAAGGCACTTGGACTATGTAGGTTAACTAGCGGGCACTTGGACTAACTAGGTTACCAGGCGGGCACTTGGACTATGTAGGTTACTCAATGGGCACTTGGACTATCTAGGTTAACGAACGGACACTTGGACTATGTAGGATAGGTATCAGGCACTTGAACTATCTAGGTTACCTAGCAGGCACTTGGACTATGTAGGTTACCTAGCGGACACTTGGACGATTTAGGTTAACTAGCGGGCACTTGGACTATCTAGGTTAACTAGCAGGCCCTTGGACTATCTAGCTTTACTAGCGGGCACTTGGACTATCTAGGTTAACTAGCGGGAACTTGGACTATGTAGGTTAACTAGCGGGCAATTGGACTATGTAGGTTACCCAATGGGCACTTGGACTATCTAGGTTAACGAACGGACACTTGGACTATGTAGGTTAGCTATCAGGCACTTGGACTATGGAGGTTACCTAGCGCACACGTGGACGATTTAGGTTAACTAGCGGGCACTTGGACTATCTAGGTTAACTAGCAGGCCCTTGGACTATCTAGGTTTACTAGCGGGCACTTGGACTATCTAGGTTAACTAACGGGCACTTGGACTATGTAGTTTCCCTAGCGGGCATTTGGATTATTTAGGTTAACTAGTGGGCTCTTGGACTATGTAGGTTATCTAGCGGGCACTTGGACTATGTAGGTTAACTAGAAGGCACTTGGACTATCAAGGTTACCTAGCGGGCCCTTGGACTATGTAGGTTACCAGCGGGCACTTGGACTATCTAGACTAACGAACGTTAACTTGGACTATGTAGGTAACCTAGCGGGCACTTGGACTGTCTAGGTTACCTAGCGGGCACTTGGACTATCTAGGTTAACGAACGGGCACTTGGACTATGTAGGTTAACTAGCGGACACTTCGACTATCTAGGTTAGATAACGGGCAATTGGACAATCTAGGTTAACTAACGGGCACTTGGACTATGTAGGTTGCCTAGCGAGCACTTGGACTATGTAGGTTACCTAGTGGGCACTTGGACTATTTACGTTCCCTAGCGGGCACTTGGGTTATCTACGTTACCTAGCGGGCACTTGGACAATGTAAGTTAACGAACGGGCACTTGGACTATGTAGGTTAACTAGCGGACACTTGGACTATCTAGGATAGCTAACGGGCAATTGGACTATCAAGGTTACCTAACGGGCACTTGGACTATGTAGGTTACCTAGCGGGCACTTGGACTATCTAGGTTACCTAGCAGGCACTTTGACTATCTAGGTTAACTAACGGGCACTTGGACTATGTAGGTTGCCTAGCGAGCACCTGGACTATGTAGGTTCCCTAGCGGGCGCTTGGACTATGTAGATTCCCTAGCGGTACTTGGACTGTCTAGGTTAACTAGCGGGCAATTGGACTGTCTAGGTTACCTAGTGGGCACTTGGACTATGTAGTTTACCTAGCAGGCACTTGGACTATGTAGGTTTACTACCAGGCACTTAGACTATCTAGGTTACCTAGCGGGCACTTGGACTATGTACGTTCCCTAGCGGGCACTTGGGCTATCTACGTTACCTAGCGGGCACTTGGACTATGTAGGTTAAAGAATGGGCACTTGGACTATGTAGGTAACCTAGTGGTCACTTGGACTGTCTAGGTTACCTAGCGGGCACTTGGACTATGTAGGTTAACTAGCGGGCACTTGGACTATCTAGGTTAACTAGCGGGCACTTGGACTATCTAGGTTAACTAGCGGGCACTTTGACTATCTAGGTTAACTAGCGGGCCCTTGCACTATGTAGGTTAACTAGCGGGCCCATGGATTATGTAGGTTTACTAGGGGGCACTTGGACTATCTAGGTTAACTAGCGGGCACTCGGACAATGTAGTTTCCCTAGCGGACATTTGGACTATTTAGGTTACCTAGCGGGCACTTGGACTATGTAGGTTATCTAGCGGGCACTTGGACTATCTAGGTTACCTAGCAGGCACTTTGACTATGTAGGTTAACTAACGGGCATTTGGACTATGTAGGGCAACTAGCGGGCACTTGGACTGTCTAGGTTACCTAACGGGCACTTGGATTATCTAGGTTAATGAACGGGCACATATACTATGTAGGTTACCTAGCCACCACTTGGACTATCTAGATTAGCTAATAGGCACTTGGACTATCTAGGTTCCCTAGTGGGCACTTGTACTATCTAGGTTACCTAGCTGGCACTTGGACTATGTAGGTCAACTAGCGGGCCCTTGGACTATCTAGGTTAGCTAACGGGCACTTGGACTACGTATGTTCCAGAGTCGGCACTTGGAGTATGTAGGTTGCCTAGCGGACATTTAGACTATGTAGGTTTCCTTGCGGGCATTTGGATTATGTAGGTTACCAACGGGCACTTGGACAATCTAGGTTAACGAACGTGCACTTGGACTATGTAGGTAACCTAGCGGGCACTTGGACTGTCTAGGTTACCTAGCGGGCACTTGGACTTTCTAGGTTAACGAACGGGCACTTGGACTATGTAGGTTAACTAGCGGACATTTCGACTATCTAGGTTAGCTAACGGGCAATTGGACTATCTAGGTTACCTAGCGGGCACTTGGACTATGTAGGTTCCCTAGCGGGCACTTGGAGTATTTAGGTTACCTAGCAGGCACTTTGACTATCTAGGTTAACTAACGGGCACTTGGACTATGTAGGTTGCCTTGCGAGCACTTGGAGTATGTAGGTTCCCTAGCGGGCAATTGGACTATGTAGGTTCCCTATCGGGTACTTGGACTGTCTAGGTTAACTAGCGGGCAATTGGACTGTCTAGGTTACCTAGTGGGCACTTGGAGTATGTACGTTCCCTAGCGGGCACTTGGGCTTTCTACGTTACCTAGCGAGCACTTGGACTATGTAGGTTAACGAATGGGTACTTGGACTATGTAGGTTAATGAACGGGCACTTGGATTATGTAGTTTACCTAGCAGGTACTTGGACTATGTAGGTTGCCTAGCGAGCACTTGGACTATGTAGGTTCCCTATCGGGTACTTGGACTGTCTAGGTTAACTAGGGGGCAATTGGACTGTCTAGGTTACCTAGTGGGCACTTGGATATGTACGTTCCCTAGCGGGCACTTGGGATATCTACGTTACCTAGCGGGCACTTGGACAATGTAAGTTAACGAACGGGCACTTGGACTATGTAGGTTAACTAGCAACACTTGGACTATCTAGGATAGCTAACGGGCAATTGGACTATCAAGATTACCTAACGGGCACTTGGACTATGAAGGTTACCTAGCGGGAACATGGACTATCTAGGTTACCTAGCAGGCACTTTGACTATCTAGGTTAACTAACGGGCACTTGGACTATGTAGGTTGCCTAGCGAGCACCTGGACTATGTAGTTTCCCTAGCGGGCGCTTGGACTATGTAGATTCCCTAGCGGTACTTGGACTGTCTAGGTTAACTAGGGGGCAATTGGACTGTCTAGGTTACCTAGTGGGCACTTGGACTATGTAGTTTACCTAGCAGGCACTTGGACTATGTAGGTTTACTACCAGGCACTTAGACTATCCAGGTTACCTAGCGGGCACTTGGACTATGTACGTTCCCTAGCGGGCACTTGGGCTATCTACGTTACCTAGCGGGCACTTGGACTATGTAGGTTAACGAATGGGCACTTGGACTATGTAGGTAACCTAGTGGTCACTTGGACTGTCTAGGTTACCTACTGGGCACTTGGACTATGTAGGTTAACTAGCGGGCACTTGGACTATCTAGGTTAACTAGCGGGCCCTTGCACTATGCAGGTTAACTAGCGGGATTATGTAGGTTTACTAGGGGGCACTTGGACTATATAGGTTAACTAGCGGGCACTTGGACTATGTAGTTTCCCTAGCGGACATTTGGACTATTTAGGTTACGTAGCGGGCACTTGGACTATGTAGGTTATCTAGCAGGCACTTGGACTATCTAGGTTACCTAGCAGGCACTTTGACTACCTAGGTTAACTAACGGGCACTTGGACTATGTAGGGCAACTAGAAGGCACTTGGACTATCAAGGTTACCTAGCGGGCCCTTGGACTATGTAGGTTACCAGCGGGCACTTGGACTATCTTGACTAACGAACGTTAACTTGGACTATGTAGGTAACCTAGCGGGCACTTGGACTGTCTAGGTTACCTAGCGGGCACTTGGACTATCTAGGTTAACGAACGGGCACTTGGACTATGTAGGTTAACTAGCGGACACTTCGACTATCTAGGTTAGCTAACGGGCAATTGGACAATCTAGGTTAACTAACGGGCACTTGGACTATGTAGGTTGCCTAGCGAGCACTTGGACTATGTAGGTTCCCTAATGGGCACTTGGACTATGTAGGTTCCCTATCGGGTACTTGGACTGTCTAGGTTAACTAGGGGGCAATTGGACTGTCTAGGTTACCTAGTGGGCACTTGGACTATGTACGTTCCCTAGCCGGCACTTGGGCTATCTACGTTACCTAACGGGCACTTGGACAATGTAAGTTAACGAACGGGCACTTGGACTATGTAGGTTAACTAGCGGACACTTGGACTATCTAGGATAGCTAACGGGCAATTGGACTATCAAGGTTACCTAACGGGCACTTGGACTATGTAGGTTACCTAGCGGGCACTTGGACTATCTAGGTTACCTAGCAGGCACTTTGACTATCTAGGTTAACTAACGGGCACTTGGACTATGTAGGTTGCCTAGCGAGCACCTGGACTATGTAGGTTCCCTAGCGGGCGCTTGGACTATGTAGATTCCCTAGCGGTACTTGGACTGTCTAGGTTAACTAGCGGGCAATTGGACTGTCTAGGTTACCTAGTGGGCACTTGGACTATGTAGTTTACCTAGCAGGCACTTGGACTATGTAGGTTTACTAGCAGGCACTTAGACTATCTATGTTACCTAGCGGGCACTTGGACTATGTACGTTCCCTAGCGGGCACTTGGGCTATCTACGTTACCTAGCGGGCACTTGGACTATGTAGGTTAAAGAATGGGCACTTGGACTATGTAGGTAACCTAGTGGTCACTTGGACTGTCTAGGTTACCTAGCGGGCACTTGGACTATGTAGGTTAACTAGCGGGCACTTGGACTATCTAGGTTAACTAGCGGGCACTTGGACTATCTAGGTTAACTAGCGGGCACTTTGACTATCTAGGTTAACTAGCGGGCCCTTGCACTATGTAGGTTAACTAGCGGGCCCATGGATTATGTAGGTTTACTAGGGGGCACTTGGACTATCTAGGTTAACTAGCGGGCACTCGGACTATGTAGTTTCCCTAGCGGAAATTTGGACTATTTAGGTTACCTAGCGGGCACTTGGACTATCTAGGTTACCTAGCAGGCACTTTGACTATGTAGGTTAACTAACGGGCATTTGGACTATGTAGGGCAACTAGCGGGCACTTGGACTGTCTAGGTTACCTAACGGGCACTTGGATTATCTAGGTTAATGAACGGGCACATGGACTATGTAGGTTACCTAGCCACCACTTGGACTATCTAGGTTAGCTAATAGGCACTTGGACTATCTAGGTTCCCTAGCGGGCACTTGTACTATCTAGGTTACCTAGCTGGCACTTGGACTATGTAGGTCAACTAGCGGGCCCTTGGACTATCTAGGTTAGCTAACGGGCACTTGGACTATGTATGTTCCAGAGTCGGCACTTGGAGTATGTAGGTTGCCTAGCGGACATTTAGACTATGTAGGTTTCCTTGCGGGCATTTGGACTATGTAGGTTACCAACGGGCACTTGGACAATCTAGGTTAACGAACGTGCACTTGGACTATGTAGGTAACCTAGCGGGCACTTGGACTGTCTAGGTTACCTAGCGGGCACTTGGACTTTCTAGGTTAATGAACGGGCACTTGGACTATGTAGGTTAACTAGCGGACATTTCGACTATCTAGGGTAGCTAACGGGCAATTGGACTATCTAGGTTACCTAGCGGGCACTTGGACTATGTAGGTTCCCTAGCGGGCACTTGGACTATTTAGGTTACCTAGCAGGCACTTTGACTATCTAGGTTAACTAACGGGCACTTGGACTATGTAGGTTGCCTAGCGAGCACTTGGAGTATGTAGGTTCCCTAGCGGGCAATTGGACTATGTAGGTTCCCTATCGGGTACTTGGACTGTCTAGGTTAACTAGCGGGCAATTGGACTGTCTAGGTTACCTAGTGGGCACTTGGAGTATGTACGTTCCCTAGCGGGCACTTGGGCTTTCTACGTTACCTAGCGAGCACTTGGACTATGTAGGTTAACGAATGGGTACTTGGACTATGTAGGTTAATGAACGGGCACTTGGATTATGTAGTTTACCTAGCAGGTACTTGGACTATGTAGGTTAACTAGCGGGCACTTGGACTATCTAGGTTACCTACGGGCACTTGGATTTGTACCTTCCCTAGCGGGCACTTGGGCTATCTACGTTACCTAGCGGGCACTTGGACAATGTAGGTTAACGAACGGGCACTTGGACTATGTAGGTAACCTAGTGGTCACTTGGACTATGTAGGTTATCTAGCGGACACTTGGACTATCTAGGTTACCTAGCAGGAACTTTGACTATCTAGGTTAACTAACGGGCACTTGGACTATGTAGGATAACTAGCGGGCACTTGGACTGTCTAGGTTATCTAACGGGCACTTGGATTATCTAGGTTAACGAACGTGCACTTGGACTATGTAGGTAACCTAGCGGGCACTTGGACTGTCTAGGTTACCTAGCGGGCACTTGGAGTATCTAGGTTAACGAATGGGCACTTGGACTATGTAGGTTAACTAGCGGACACTTCGACTATCTAGGTTAGCTAACGGGCAATTGTACAATCTAGGTTAACTAACGGGCACTTGGACTATTTAGGTTGCCTAGCGAGCACTTGGACTATGTAGATTCGCTAGTGGGCACTTGGACTATCTAGGTTACCTTCGGGCACTTGGACTATGTACCTTCCCTAGCGGGCACTTGGGCTATCTATGTTACCTAGCGGGCACTTGGACTATGTAGGTTAACGAACGGGCACTTGGACTATGTAGGTAACCTAGTGGTCACTTGGACTATGTAGGTTATCTAGCGGACACTTGGACTATCTAGGTTACCTAGCAGGCACTTTGACTATCTAGGTTAACTAACGGGCACTTGGACTATGTAGGGTAAGTAGCGGGCACTTGGACTGTCTAGGTTACCTAACGGGCACTTGGACTATCTAGGTTAACTAGCAGGCCCTTGGACTATCTAGGTTTACTAGCGGGCACTTGGACTATCTAGGTTAACTAGCGGGCACTTGGACTATGTAGGTTAACTAGCGGGCACTTGAACTCTCTAGGTTACCTAGCGGACACTTGGACTATGTACCTTCCCTAGCGGGCACTTGGACTATCTAGATTACCTAGCAGGCACTTGGAGTATGAAGGATCCCTAGCGGGCAATTGGACTATCTAGGTTACCTAGCTGGCACTTGGACTATGTAGGTTAACTAGCGGACACTTGCACAATCTAGGTTAACTAGCGGGCCCTTGCACTATGTAGGTTAACTAGCGGGCCCATGGATTATGTAGGTTTACTAGGGGGCACTTGGGACATCTAGGTTAACTAGCGGGCACCTGCACTATGTAGTTTCCCTTGCGGGCATTTGGACTATTTAGGTTGCCTAGAGGGCACTTGGACTATGTAGGTTACCTAGCAGGCACTTTGACTATCTAGGTTAACTAACGGGCACTTGGACTATGTAGGTTAACTAGCGGGCACTTGGACTATCTAGGTTTACTAGCAGGCACTTAGACTATCTAGGTTACCTAGCGGGCACTTGGACTATGTACGTTCCCTAGCGGGCACTTGGACTATGTAGGTAACCTAGTGGTCACTTGGACTGTCTAGGTTACCTAGCGGGCACTTGGACTATGTAGGTTAACTAGCGGGCACTTGGACTATCTAGGTTAACTAGCGGGCACTTGGACTATCTAGTTTAATTAGCGGGCACTTGGACTATCTAGGTTAACTAGCGGGCCCTTGCACTATGTAGGTTAACTAGCGGGCCCATGGATTATGTAGGTTTACTAGGGGCCACTTGGACTATCTAGGTTAACTAGCGGGCACATGGACTATGTAGTTTCCCTAGCGGACATTTGGACTATTTAGGTTACCTAGCGGGCACTTGGACTATGTAGGTTATCTAGGGGGCACTTGGACTATCTAGGTTACCTAGCAGGCACTTTGACTATCTAGGTTAACTAACGGGCATTTGGACTATTTAGGGCAACTAGCGGGCACTTGGACTGTCTAGGTTACCTAACGGGCACTTGGATTATCTAGGTTAACGAACGGGCACTTGGACTATGTAGGTTACCTAGCCACCACTTGGACTATCTAGGTTAGATAACAGGCACTTGGACTATCTAGGTTCCCTAGTGGGCACTTGTACTATCTAGGTTACCTAGCTGGCACTTGGACTATGTAGGTCAACTAGCGGGCCCTTGGACTATCTAGGTTAGCTAACGGGCACTTGGACTATGTATGTTTCAGAGTGGGCACTTGGATTATGTAGGTTGCCTAGCGGACATTTAGACTATGTAGGTTTCCTTGCGGGCATTTGGACTATGTAGGTTACCAGCGGGCACTTGGACAATCTAGGTTAACGAACGTGCACTTGGACTATGTAGGTAACCTAGCGGACACTTGGACTATCTAGGTTAACGAACGGGCACTTGGACTATGTATTTTAACTAGCGGACACTTCGACTATCTAGGTTAGCTAACGGTCAATTGGACTATCTAGGTTACCTAGCGGGCACTTGGACTATGTAGGTTCCCTAGCGGGCACTTGGACTATTTAGGTTACCTAGCAGGCACTTTGACTATCTAGGTTAACTAACGGGCACTTGGACTATGTAGGGCAACTAGCGGGCACTTGGACTGTCTAGGTTACCTAACGGGCACTTGGATTATCTAGGTTAACGAACGGGCACTTGGACTATGTAGGTTACCTAGCCACCACTTGGACTATCTAGGTTACCTAACAGGCACTTGGACTATCTAGGTTCCCTAGCGGGCACTTGTACTATCTAGGTTACCTAGCTGGCACTTGGACTATGTAGGTCAACTAGCGGGCCCTTGGACTATCTAGGTTAGCTAACGGGCACTTGGACTATGTATGTTCCACAGTGGGCACTTGGATTATGTAGGTTGCCTAGCGGACATTTAGACTATGTAGGTTTCCTTGCGGGCATTTGGACTATGTAGGTTACCTAGCGGGCACTTGGACTATGTAGGTTCCCTAGCGGTCACGTGGACTATGTAGGCTCCCTAGAAGGCACTTGGACTATGTAGGTTAACTAGCGGGCACTTGGACTAACTAGGTTACCAGGCGGGCACTTGGACTATGTAGGTTACTCAATGGGCACTTGGACTATCTAGGTTAACGAACGGACACTTGGACTATGTAGGATAGGTATCAGGCACTTGAACTATCTAGGTTACCTAGCAGGCACTTGGACTATGTAGGTTACCTAGCGGACACTTGGACGATTTAGGTTAACTAGCGGGCACTTGGACTATCTAGGTTAACTAGCAGGCCCTTGGACTATCTAGCTTTACTAGCGGGCACTTGGACTATCTAGGTTAACTAGCGGGAACTTGGACTATGTAGGTTAACTAGCGGGCAATTGGACTATGTAGGTTACCCAATGGGCACTTGGACTATCTAGGTTAACGAACGTACACTTGGACTATGTAGGTTAGCTATCAGGCACTTGGACTATGGAGGTTACCTAGCGCACACGTGGACGATTTAGGTTAACTAGCGGGCACTTGGACTATCTAGGTTAACTAGCAGGCCCTTGGACTATCTAGGTTTACTAGCGGGCACTTGGACTATCTAGGTTAACTAACGGGCACTTGGACTATGTAGTTTCCCTAGCGGGCATTTGGATTATTTAGGTTAACTAGTGGGCTCTTGGACTATGTAGGTTATCTAGCGGGCACTTGGACTATGTAGGTTAACTAGAAGGCACTTGGACTATCAAGGTTACCTAGCGGGCCCTTGGACTATGTAGGTTACCAGCGGGCACTTGGACTATCTAGACTAACGAACGTTAACTTGGACTATGTAGGTAACCTAGCGGGCACTTGGACTGTCTAGGTTACCTAGCGGGCACTTGGACTATCTAGGTTAACGAACGGGCACTTGGACTATGTAGGTTAACTAGCGGACACTTCGACTATCTAGGTTAGCTAACGGGCAATTGGACAATCTAGGTTAACTAACGGGCACTTGGACTATGTAGGTTGCCTAGCGAGCACTTGGACTATGTAGGTTACCTAGTGGGCACTTGGACTATTTACGTTCCCTAGCGGGCACTTGGGCTATCTACGTTACCTAGCGGGCACTTGGACAATGTAAGTTAACGAACGGGCACTTGGACTATGTAGGTTAACTAGCGGACACTTGGACTATCTAGGATAGCTAACGGGCAATTGGACTATCAAGGTTACCTAACGGGCACTTGGACTATGTAGGTTACCTAGCGGGCACTTGGACTATCTAGGTTACCTAGCAGGCACTTTGACTATCTAGGTTAACTAACGGGCACTTGGACTATGTAGGTTGCCTAGCGAGCACCTGGACTATGTAGGTTCCCTAGCGGGCGCTTGGACTATGTAGATTCCCTAGGGGTACTTGGACTGTCTAGGTTAACTAGCGGGCAATTGGACTGTCTAGGTTACCTAGTGGGCACTTGGACTATGTAGTTTACCTAGCAGGCACTTGGACTATGTAGGTTAACTAGCGGGCACTTGGACTATCTAGGTTACCTAGCGGGCACTTGGACTATGTACGTTCCTTAGCGGGCACTTGGGCTATCTACGTTACCTAGCGGGCACTTGGACTATGTAGGTTAAAGAATGGGCACTTGGACTATGTAGGTAACCTAGTGGTCACTTGGACTGTCTAGGTTACCTAGCGGGCACTTGGACTATGTAGGTTAACTAGCGGGCACTTGGACTATCTAGGTTAACTAGCGGGCACTTGGACTATCTAGGTTAACTAGCGGGCACTTTGACTATCTAGGTTAACTAGCGGGCCCTTGCACTATGTAGGTTAACTAGCGGGCCCATGGATTATGTAGGTTTACTAGGGGGCACTTGGACTATCTAGGTTAACTAGCGGGCACTCGGACAATGTAGTTTCCCTAGCGGACATTTGGACTATTTAGGTTACCTAGCGGGCACTTGGACTATGTAGGTTATCTAGCGGGCACTTGGACTATCTAGGTTACCTAGCAGGCACTTTGACTATGTAGGTTAACTAACGGGCATTTGGACTATGTAGGGCAACTAGCGGGCACTTGGACTGTCTAGGTTACCTAACGGGCACTTGGATTATCTAGGTTAATGAACGGGCACATGGACTATGTAGGTTACCTAGCCACCACTTGGACTATCTAGAATAGCTAATAGGCACTTGGACTATCTAGGTTCCCTAGTGGGCACTTGTACTATCTAGGTTACCTAGCTGGCACTTGGACTATGTAGGTCAACTAGCGGGCCCTTGGACTATCTAGGTTAGCTAACGGGCACTTGGACTACGTATGTTCCAGAGTCGGCACTTGGAGTATGTAGGTTGCCTAGCGGACATTTAGACTATGTAGGTTTCCTTGCGGGCATTTGGACTATGCAGGTTACCAACGGGCACTTGGACAATCTAGGTTAACGAACGTGCACTTGGACTATGTAGGTAACCTAGCGGGCACTTGGACTGTCTAGGTTACCTAGCGGGCACTTGGACTTTCTAGGTTAACGAACGGGCACTTGGACTATGTAGGTTAACTAGCGGACATTTCGACTATCTAGGTTAGCTAACGGGCAATTGGACTATCTAGGTTACCTAGCGGGCACTTGGACTATGTAGGTTCCCTAGCGGGCACTTGGAGTATTTAGGTTACCTAGCAGGCACTTTGACTATCTAGGTTAACTAACGGGCACTTGGACTATGTAGGTTGCCTTGCGAGCACTTGGAGTATGTAGGTTCCCTAGCGGGCAATTGGACTATGTAGGTTCCCTATCGGGTACTTGGACTGTCTAGGTTAACTAGCGGGCAATTGGACTGTCTAGGTTACCTAGTGGGCACTTGGAGTATGTACGTTCCCTAGCGGGCACTTGGGCTTTCTACGTTACCTAGCGAGCACTTGGACTATGTAGGTTAACGAATGGGTACTTGGACTATGTAGGTTAATGAACGGGCACTTGGATTATGTAGTTTACCTAGCAGGTACTTGGACTATGTAGGTTGCCTAGCGAGCACTTGGACTATGTAGGTTCCCTATCGGGTACTTGGACTGTCTAGGTTAACTAGGGGGCAATTGGACTGTCTAGGTTACCTAGTGGGCACTTGGATATGTACGTTCCCTAGCGGGCACTTGGGATATCTACGTTACCTAGCGGGCACTTGGACAATGTAAGTTAACGAACGGGCACTTGGACTATGTAGGTTAACTAGCAACACTTGGACTATCTAGGATAGCTAACGGGCAATTGGACTATCAAGATTACCTAACGGGCACTTGGACTATGAAGGTTACCTAGCGGGAACATGGACTATCTAGGTTACCTAGCAGGCACTTTGACTATCTAGGTTAACTAACGGGCACTTGGACTATGTAGGTTGCCTAGCGAGCACCTGGACTATGTAGGTTCCCTAGCGGGCGCTTGGACTATGTAGATTCCCTAGCGGTACTTGGACTGTCTAGGTTAACTAGGGGGCAATTGGACTGTCTAGGTTACCTAGTGGGCACTTGGACTATGTAGTTTACCTAGCAGGCACTTGGACTATGTAGGTTTACTACCAGGCACTTAGACTATCCAGGTTACCTAGCGGGCACTTGGACTATGTACGTTCCCTAGCGGGCACTTGGGCTATCTACGTTACCTAGCGGGCACTTGGACTATGTAGGTTAACGAATGGGCACTTGGACTATGTAGGTAACCTAGTGGTCACTTGGACTGTCTAGGTTACCTACTGGGCACTTGGACTATGTAGGTTAACTAGCGGGCACTTGGACTATCTAGGTTAACTAGCGGGCCCTTGCACTATGCAGGTTAACTAGCGGGATTATGTAGGTTTACTAGGGGGCACTTGGACTATATAGGTTAACTAGCGGGCACTTGGACTATGTAGTTTCCCTAGCGGACATTTGGACTATTTAGGTTACGTAGCGGGCACTTGGACTATGTAGGTTATCTAGCAGGCACTTGGACTATCTAGGTTACCTAGCAGGCACTTTGACTACCTAGGTTAACTAACGGGCACTTGGACTATGTAGGGCAACTAGAAGGCACTTGGACTATCAAGGTTACCTAGCGGGCCCTTGGACTATGTAGGTTACCAGCGGGCACTTGGACTATCTAGACTAACGAACGTTAACTTGGACTATGTAGGTAACCTAGCGGGCACTTGGACTGTCTAGGTTACCTAGCGGGCACTTGGACTATCTAGGTTAACGAACGGGCACTTGGACTATGTAGGTTAACTAGCGGACACTTCGACTATCTAGGTTAGCTAACGGGCAATTGGACAATCTAGGTTAACTAACGGGCACTTGGACTATGTAGGTTGCCTAGCGAGCACTTGGACTATGTAGGTTCCCTAGTGGGCACTTGGACTATGTAGGTTCCCTATCGGGTACTTGGACTGTCTAGGTTAACTAGGGGGCAATTGGACTGTCTAGGTTACCTAGTGGGCACTTGGACTATGTACGTTCCCTAGCCGGCACTTGGGCTATCTACGTTACCTAACGGGCACTTGGACAATGTAAGTTAACGAACGGGCACTTGGACTATGTAGGTTAACTAGCGGACACTTGGACTATCTAGGATAGCTAACGGGCAATTGGACTATCAAGGTTACCTAACGGGCACTTGGACTATGTAGGTTACCTAGCGGGCACTTGGACTATCTAGGTTACCTAGCAGGCACTTTGACTATCTAGGTTAACTAACGGGCACTTGGACTATGTAGGTTGCCTAGCGAGCACCTGGACTATGTAGGTTCCCTCGCGGGCGCTTGGACTATGTAGATTCCCTAGCGGTACTTGGACTGTCTAGGTTAACTAGCGGGCAATTGGACTGTCTAGGTTACCTAGTGGGCACTTGGACTATGTAGTTTACCTAGCAGGCACTTGGACTATGTAGGTTTACTAGCAGGCACTTAGACTATCTATGTTACCTAGCGGGCACTTGGACTATGTACGTTCCCTAGCGGGCACTTGGGCTATCTACGTTACCTAGCGGGCACTTGGACTATGTAGGTTAAAGAATGGGCACTTGGACTATGTAGGTAACCTAGTGGTCACTTGGACTGTCTAGGTTACCTAGCGGGCACTTGGACTATGTAGGTTAACTAGCGGGCACTTGGACTATCTAGGTTAACTAGCGGGCACTTGGACTATCTAGGTTAACTAGCGGGCACTTTGACTATCTAGGTTAACTAGCGGGCCCTTGCACTATGTAGGTTAACTAGCGGGCCCATGGATTATGTAGGTTTACTAGGGGGCACTTGGACTATCTAGGTTAACTAGCGGGCACTCGGACTATGTAGTTTCCCTAGCGGAAATTTGGACTATTTAGGTTACCTAGCGGGCACTTGGACTATCTAGGTTACCTAGCAGGCACTTTGACTATGTAGGTTAACTAACGGGCATTTGGACTATGTAGGGCAACTAGCGGGCACTTGGACTGTCTAGGTTACCTAACGGGCACTTGGATTATCTAGGTTAATGAACGGGCACATGGACTATGTAGGTTACCTAGCCACCACTTGGACTATCTAGGTTAGCTAATAGGCACTTGGACTATCTAGGTTCCCTAGCGGGCACTTGTACTATCTAGGTTACCTAGCTGGCACTTGGACTATGTAGGTCAACTAGCGGGCCCTTGGACTATCTAGGTTAGCTAACGGGCACTTGGACTATGTATGTTCCAGAGTCGGCACTTGGAGTATGTAGGTTGCCTAGCGGACATTTAGACTATGTAGGTTTCCTTGCGGGCATTTGGACTATGTAGGTTACCAACGGGCACTTGGACAATCTAGGTTAACGAACGTGCACTTGGACTATGTAGGTAACCTAGCGGGCACTTGGACTGTCTAGGTTACCTAGCGGGCACTTGGACTTTCTAGGTTAATGAACGGGCACTTGGACTATGTAGGTTAACTAGCGGACATTTCGACTATCTAGGTTAGCTAACGGGCAATTGGACTATCTAGGTTACCTAGCGGGCACTTGGACTATTTAGGTTACCTAGCAGGCACTTTGACTATCTAGGTTAACTAACGGGCACTTGGACTATGTAGGTTGCCTAGCGAGCACTTGGAGTATGTAGGTTCCCTAGCGGGCAATTGGACTATGTAGGTTCCCTATCGGGTACTTGGACTGTCTAGGTTAACTAGCGGGCAATTGGACTGTCTAGGTTACCTAGTGGGCACTTGGAGTATGTACGTTCCCTAGCGGGCACTTGGGCTTTCTACGTTACCTAGCGAGCACTTGGACTATGTAGGTTAACGAATGGGTACTTGGACTATGTAGGTTAATGAACGGGCACTTGGATTATGTAGTTTACCTAGCAGGTACTTGGACTATGTAGGTTAACTAGCGGGCACTTGGACTATCTAGGTTACCTACGGGCACTTGGATTTGTACCTTCCCTAGCGGGCACTTGGGCTATCTACGTTACCTAGCGGGCACTTGGACAATGTAGGTTAACGAACGGGCACTTGGACTATGTAGGTAACCTAGTGGTCACTTGGACTATGTAGGTTATCTAGCGGACACTTGGACTATCTAGGTTACCTAGCAGGAACTTTGACTATCTAGGTTAACTAACGGGCACTTGGACTATGTAGGATAACTAGCGGGCACTTGGACTGTCTAGGTTATCTAACGGGCACTTGGATTATCTAGGTTAACGAACGTGCACTTGGACTATGTAGGTAACCTAGCGGGCACTTGGACTGTCTAGGTTACCTAGCGGGCACTTGGAGTATCTAGGTTAACGAATGGGCACTTGGACTATGTAGGTTAACTAGCGGACACTTCGACTATCTAGGTTAGCTAACGGGCAATTGTACAATCTAGGTTAACTAACGGGCACTTGGACTATTTAGGTTGCCTAGCGAGCACTTGGACTATGTAGGTTCGCTAGTGGGCACTTGGACTATGTAGATTCCCTATCGGGTACTTGGACTGTCTAGGTTAACTAGGGGGCAATTGGACTGTCTAGGTTACCTAGTGGGCACTTGGACTATGTACGTTCCCTAGCGGGCACTTGGGCTATCTACGTTACCTAGCGGGCACTTGGACAATGTAAGTTAACGAACGGGCACTTGGACTATGTAAGTTAACTAGTGGACACTTGGACTATCTAGGATAGCTAACGGGCAATTGGACTATCAAGGTTACCTAAAGGGCACTTGGACTATGTAGGTTACCTAGCGGGCACTTGGACTATCTAGGTTACCTAGCCACCACTTGGACTATCTAGGTTCCCTAGCGGGCACTTGTACTATCTAGGTTACCTAGCTGGCACTTGGACTATGTAGGTCAACTAGCGGGCCCTAGGACTATCTAGGTTAGCTAACGGGCACTTGGACTATGTATGTTCCAGAGTGGGCACTTGGATTATGTAGGTTGCCTAGCGGACATTTAGACTATGTAGGTTACCAGCGGGCACTTGGACAATCTAGGTTAACGAACGTGCACTTGGACTATGTAGGTAACCTAGCGGGCCCTTGGACTGTCTAGGTTACCTAGCGGGCACTTGGACTTTCTAGGTTAACGTACGGGCACTTGGACTATGTAGGTTAACTAGCGGACACTTCGACTATCTAGATTAGCTAACGGGCAATTGGACTATCTAGGTTACCTAGCGGGTACTTGGACTATGTAGGTTCCCTAGCGGGCACTTGGACTATTTAGGTTACCTAACAGGAACTTTGACTATCTAGGTTAACTAACGGGCACTTGGACTATGTAGGTTGCCTAGCGAGCACTTGGAATATGTAGGTTCCCTAGCGGGAAATTGGACTATGTAGGTTCCTTATCGGGTACTTGGACTGTCTAGGTTAACTAGCGGGCAATTGGACTGTCTAGGTTACCTAGTGGGCACTTGGAGTATGTACGTTCCCTAGCGGGCACTTGGGCTTTCTACGTTACCTAGCGGGCACTTGGACTATGTAGGTTAACGAAAGGGCACTTGGACTATGTAGGTTAACGAACGGGCACTTGGATTATGTAGTTTACCTAGCAGGGACTTGGACTATGTAGGTTAACTAGCGGGCACTTGGACTATCTAGGTTACCTTCGGGCACTTGGACTATGTACCTTCCCTAGCGGGCACTTGGGCTATCTATGTTACCTAGCGGGCACTTGGACTATGTAGGTTAACGAACGGGCACTTGGACTATGTAGGTAACCTAGTGGTCACTTGGACTATGTAGGTTATCTAGCGGACACTTGGACTATCTAGGTTACCTAGCAGGCACTTTGACTATCTAGGTTAACTAACGGGCACTTGGACTATGTAGGGTAAGTAGCGGGCACTTGGACTGTCTAGGTTACCTAACGGGCACTTGGACTATCTAGGTTAACTAGCAGGCCCTTGGACTATCTAGGTTTACTAGCGGGCACTTGGACTATCTAGGTTAACTAGCGGGCACTTGGACTATGTAGGTTAACTAGCGGGCACTTGAACTCTCTAGGTTACCTAGCGGACACTTGGACTATGTACCTTCCCTAGCGGGCACTTGGACTATCTAGATTACCTAGCAGGCACTTGGATTATGAAGGATCCCTAGCGGGCAATTGGACTATCTAGGTTACCTAGCTGGCACTTGGACTATGTAGGTTAACTAGCGGACACTTGCACAATCTAGGTTAACTAGCGGGCCCTTGCACTATGTAGGTTAACTAGCGGGCCCATGGATTATGTAGGTTTACTAGGGGGCACTTGGGACATCTAGGTTAACTAGCGGGCACCTGCACTATGTAGTTTCCCTTGCGGGCATTTGGACTATTTAGGTTGCCTAGAGGGCACTTGGACTATGTAGGTTACCTAGCAGGCACTTTGACTATCTAGGTTAACTAACGGGCACTTGGACTATGTAGGTTAACTAGCGGGCACTTGGACTATCTAGGTTTACTAGCAGGCACTTAGACTATCTAGGTTACCTAGCGGGCACTTGGACTATGTACGTTCCCTAGCGGGCACTTGGACTATGTAGGTAACCTAGTGGTCACTTGGACTGTCTAGGTTACCTAGCGGGCACTTGGACTATGTAGGTTAACTAGCGGGCACTTGGACTATCTAGGTTAACTAGCGGGCACTTGGACTATCTAGTTTAATTAGCGGGCACTTGGACTATCTAGGTTAACTAGCGGGCCCTTGCACTATGTAGGTTAACTAGCGGGCCCATGGATTATGTAGGTTTACTAGGGGCCACTTGGACTATCTAGGTTAACTAGCGGGCACATGGACTATGTAGTTTCCCTAGCGGACATTTGGACTATTTAGGTTACCTAGCGGGCACTTGGACTATGTAGGTTATCTAGGGGGCACTTGGACTATCTAGGTTACCTAGCAGGCACTTTGACTATCTAGGTTAACTAACGGGCATTTGGACTATTTAGGGCAACTAGCGGGCACTTGGACTGTCTAGGTTACCTAACGGGCACTTGGATTATCTAGGTTAACGAACGGGCACTTGGACTATGTAGGTTACCTAGCCACCACTTGGACTATCTAGGTTAGATAACAGGCACTTGGACTATCTAGGTTCCCTAGTGGGCACTTGTACTATCTAGGTTACCTAGCTGGCACTTGGACTATGTAGGTCAACTAGCGGGCCCTTGGACTATCTAGGTTAGCTAACGGGCACTTGGACTATGTATGTTTCAGAGTGGGCACTTGGATTATGTAGGTTGCCTAGCGGACATTTAGACTATGTAGGTTTCCTTGCGGGCATTTGGACTATGTAGGTTACCAGCGGGCACTTGGACAATCTAGGTTAACGAACGTGCACTTGGACTATGTAGGTAACCTAGCGGACACTTGGACTATCTAGGTTAACGAACGGGCACTTGGACTATGTATTTTAACTAGCGGACACTTCGACTATCTAGGTTAGCTAACGGTCAATTGGACTATCTAGGTTACCTAGCGGGCACTTGGACTATGTAGGTTCCCTAGCGGGCACTTGGACTATTTAGGTTACCTAGCAGGCACTTTGACTATCTAGGTTAACTAACGGGCACTTGGACTATGTAGGTTGCCTAGCGAGCACTTGGAGTATGTAGGTTCCCTAGCTGGCAATTGGACTATGTAGGTTCCCTATCGGGTACTTGGACTGTCTAGGTTAACTAGCGGGCAATTGGACTGTCTAGGTTACCTAGTGGGCACTTGGAGTATGTACGTTCCCTAGCGGGCACTTGGTCTTTCTACGTTACCTAGCGGGCACTTGGACTATGTAGGTTAACGAACGGGCACTTGGACTATGTAGGTTAACGAACGGGCACTTGGATTATGTAGTTTACCTAGCAGGTACTTGGACTATGTATGTTAACTAGCGGGCATTTGGACTATCTAGGTTACCTACGGGCAATTGGAATATGTACCTTCCCTAGCGGGCACTTGGGCTATCTACGTTACCTAGTGGGCACTTGGACTATGTAGGTTACTCAATGGGCACTTGGACTATCTAGGTTAACGAACGGACACTTGGACTATGTAGGATAGGTATCAGGCACTTGAACTATCTAGGTTACCTAGCAGGCACTTGGACTATGTAGGTTACCTAGCGGACACTTGGACGATTTAGGTTAACTAGCGGGCACTTGGACTATCTAGGTTAACTAGCAGGCCCTTGGACTATCTAGCTTTACTAGCGGGCACTTGGACTATCTAGGTTAACTAGCGGGAACTTGGACTATGTAGGTTAACTAGCGGGCAATTGGACTATGTAGGTTACCCAATGGGCACTTGGACTATCTAGGTTAACGAACGGACACTTGGACTATGTAGGTTAGCTATCAGGCACTTGGACTATGGAGGTTACCTAGCGCACACGTGGACGATTTAGGTTAACTAGCGGGCACTTGGACTATCTAGGTTAACTAGCAGGCCCTTGGACTATCTAGGTTTACTAGCGGGCACTTGGACTATCTAGGTTAACTAACGGGCACTTGGACTATGTAGTTTCCCTAGCGGGCATTTGGATTATTTAGGTTAACTAGTGGGCTCTTGGACTATGTAGGTTATCTAGCGGGCACTTGGACTATGTAGGTTAACTAGAAGGCACTTGGACTATCAAGGTTACCTAGCGGGCCCTTGGACTATGTAGGTTACCAGCGGGCACTTGGACTATCTAGACTAACGAACGTTAACTTGGACTATGTAGGTAACCTAGCGGGCACTTGGACTGTCTAGGTTACCTAGCGGGCACTTGGACTATCTAGGTTAACGAACGGGCACTTGGACTATGTAGGTTAACTAGCGGACACTTCGACTATCTAGGTTAGCTAACGGGCAATTGGACAATCTAGGTTAACTAACGGGCACTTGGACTATGTAGGTTGCCTAGCGAGCACTTGGACTATGTAGGTTACCTAGTGGGCACTTGGACTATTTACGTTCCCTAGCGGGCACTTGGGCTATCTACGTTACCTAGCGGGCACTTGGACAATGTAAGTTAACGAACGGGCACTTGGACTATGTAGGTTAACTAGCGGACACTTGGACTATCTAGGATAGCTAACGGGCAATTGGACTATCAAGGTTACCTAACGAGCACTTGGACTATGTAGGTTACCTAGCGGGCACTTGGACTATCTAGGTTACCTAGCAGGCACTTTGACTATCTAGGTTAACTAACGGGCACTTGGACTATGTAGGTTGCCTAGCGAGCACCTGGACTATGTAGGTTCCCTAGCGGGCGCTTGGACTATGTAGATTCCCTAGGGGTACTTGGACTGTCTAGGTTAACTAGCGGGCAATTGGACTGTCTAGGTTACCTAGTGGGCACTTGGACTATGTAGTTTACCTAGCAGGCACTTGGACTATGTAGGTTTACTACCAGGCACTTAGACTATCTAGGTTACCTAGCGGGCACTTGGACTATGTACGTTCCCTAGCGGGCACTTGGGCTATCTACGTTACCTAGCGGGCACTTGGACTATGTAGGTTAAAGAATGGGCACTTGGACTATGTAGGTAACCTAGTGGTCACTTGGACTGTCTAGGTTACCTAGCGGGCACTTGGACTATGTAGGTTAACTAGCGGGCACTTGGACTATCTAGGTTAACTAGCGGGCACTTGGACTATCTAGGTTAACTAGCGGGCACTTTGACTATCTAGGTTAACTAGCGGGCCCTTGCACTATGTAGGTTAACTAGCGGGCCCATGGATTATGTAGGTTTACTAGGGGGCACTTGGACTATCTAGGTTAACTAGCGGGCACTCGGACAATGTAGTTTCCCTAGCGGACATTTGGACTATTTAGGTTACCTAGCGGGCACTTGGACTATGTAGGTTATCTAGCGGGCACTTGGACTATCTAGGTTACCTAGCAGGCACTTTGACTATGTAGGTTAACTAACGGGCATTTGGACTATGTAGGGCAACTAGCGGGCACTTGGACTGTCTAGGTTACCTAACGGGCACTTGGATTATCTAGGTTAATGAACGGGCACATGGACTATGTAGGTTACCTAGCCACCACTTGGACTATCTAGAATAGCTAATAGGCACTTGGACTATCTAGGTTCCCTAGTGGGCACTTGTACTATCTAGGTTACCTAGCTGGCACTTGGACTATGTAGGTCAACTAGCGGGCCCTTGGACTATCTAGGTTAGCTAACGGGCACTTGGACTACGTATGTTCCAGAGTCGGCACTTGGAGTATGTAGGTTGCCTAGCGGACATTTAGACTATGTAGGTTTCCTTGCGGGCATTTGGACTATGTAGGTTACCAACGGGCACTTGGACAATCTAGGTTAACGAACGTGCACTTGGACTATGTAGGTAACCTAGCGGGCACTTGGACTGTCTAGGTTACCTAGCGGGCACTTGGACTTTCTAGGTTAACGAACGGGCACTTGGACTATGTAGGTTAACTAGCGGACATTTCGACTATCTAGGTTAGCTAACGGGCAATTGGACTATCTAGGTTACCTAGCGGGCACTTGGACTATGTAGGTTCCCTAGCGGGCACTTGGAGTATTTAGGTTACCTAGCAGGCACTTTGACTATCTAGGTTAACTAACGGGCACTTGGACTATGTAGGTTGCCTTGCGAGCACTTGGAGTATGTAGGTTCCCTAGCGGGCAATTGGACTATGTAGGTTCCCTATCGGGTACTTGGACTGTCTAGGTTAACTAGCGGGCAATTGGACTGTCTAGGTTACCTAGTGGGCACTTGGAGTATGTACGTTCCCTAGCGGGCACTTGGGCTTTCTACGTTACCTAGCGAGCACTTGGACTATGTAGGTTAACGAATGGGTACTTGGACTATGTAGGTTAATGAACCGGCACTTGGATTATGTAGTTTACCTAGCAGGTACTTGGACTATGTAGGTTGCCTAGCGAGCACTTGGACTATGTAGGTTCCCTATCGGGTACTTGGACTGTCTAGGTTAACTAGGGGGCAATTGGACTGTCTAGGTTACCTAGTGGGCACTTGGATATGTACGTTCCCTAGCGGGCACTTGGGATATCTACGTTACCTAGCGGGCACTTGGACAATGTAAGTTAACGAACGGGCACTTGGACTATGTAGGTTAACTAGCAACACTTGGACTATCTAGGATAGCTAACGGGCAATTGGACTATCAAGATTACCTAACGGGCACTTGGACTATGAAGGTTACCTAGCGGGAACATGGACTATCTAGGTTACCTAGCAGGCACTTTGACTATCTAGGTTAACTAACGGGCACTTGGACTATGTAGGTTGCCTAGCGAGCACCTGGACTATGTAGTTTCCCTAGCGGGCGCTTGGACTATGTAGATTCCCTAGCGGTACGTGGACTGTCTAGGTTAACTAGGGGGCAATTGGACTGTCTAGGTTACCTAGTGGGCACTTGGACTATGTAGTTTACCTAGCAGGCACTTGGACTATGTAGGTTTACTACCAGGCACTTAGACTATCCAGGTTACCTAGCGGGCACTTGGACTATGTACGTTCCCTAGCGGGCACTTGGGCTATCTACGTTACCTAGCGGGCACTTGGACTATGTAGGTTAACGAATGGGCACTTGGACTATGTAGGTAACCTAGTGGTCACTTGGACTGTCTAGGTTACCTACTGGGCACTTGGACTATGTAGGTTAACTAGCGGGCACTTGGACTATCTAGGTTAACTAGCAGGCCCTTGCACTATGCAGGTTAACTAGCGGGATTATGTAGGTTTACTAGGCGGCACTTGGACTATATAGGTTAACTAGCGGGCACTTGGACTATGTAGTTTCCCTAGCGGACATTTGGACTATTTAGGTTACGTAGCGGGCACTTGGACTATGTAGGTTATCTAGCAGGCACTTGGAATATCTAGGTTACCTAGCAGGCACTTTGACTACCTAGGTTAACTAACGGGCACTTGGACTATGTAGGGCAACTAGAAGGCACTTGGACTATCAAGGTTACCTAGCGGGCCCTTGGACTATGTAGGTTACCAGCGGGCACTTGGACTATCTAGACTAACGAACGTTAACTTGGACTATGTAGGTAACCTAGCGGGCACTTGGACTGTCTAGGTTACCTAGCGGGCACTTGGACTATCTAGGTTAACGAACGGGCACTTGGACTATGTAGGTTAACTAGCGGACACTTCGACTATCTAGGTTAGCTAACGGGCAATTGGACAATCTAGGTTAACTAACGGGCACTTGGACTATGTAGGTTGCCTAGCGAGCACTTGGACTATGTAGGTTCCCTAGTGGGCACTTGGACTATGTAGGTTCCCTATCGGGTACTTGGACTGTCTAGGTTAACTAGGGGGCAATTGGACTGTCTAGGTTACCTAGTGGGCACTTGGACTATGTACGTTCCCTAGCCGGCACTTGGGCTATCTACGTTACCTAACGGGCACTTGGACAATGTAAGTTAACGAACGGGCACTTGGACTATGTAGGTTAACTAGCGGACACTTGGACTATCTAGGATAGCTAACGGGCAATTGGACTATCAAGGTTACCTAACGGGCACTTGGACTATGTAGGTTACCTAGCGGGCACTTGGACTATCTAGGTTACCTAGCAGGCACTTTGACTATCTAGGTTAACTAACGGGCACTTGGACTATGTAGGTTGCCTAGCGAGCACCTGGACTATGTAGGTTCCCTAGCGGGCGCTTGGACTATGTAGATTCCCTAGCGGTACTTGGACTGTCTAGGTTAACTAGCGGGCAATTGGACTGTCTAGGTTACCTAGTGGGCACTTGGACTATGTAGTTTACCTAGCAGGCACTTGGACTATGTAGGTTTACTAGCAGGCACTTAGACTATCTATGTTACCTAGCGGGCACTTGGACTATGTACGTTCCCTAGCGGGCACTTGGGCTATCTACGTTACCTAGCGGGCACTTGGACTATGTAGGTTAAAGAATGGGCACTTGGACTATGTAGGTAACCTAGTGGTCACTTGGACTGTCTAGGTTACCTAGCGGGCACTTGGACTATGTAGGTTAACTAGCGGGCACTTGGACTATCTAGGTTAACTAGCGGGCACTTGGACTATCTAGGTTAACTAGCGGGCACTTTGACTATCTAGGTTAACTAGCGGGCCCTTGCACTATGTAGGTTAACTAGCGGGCCCATGGATTATGTAGGTTTACTAGGGGGCACTTGGACTATCTAGGTTAACTAGCGGGCACTCGGACTATGTAGTTTCCCTAGCGGAAATTTGGACTATTTAGGTTACCTAGCGGGCACTTGGACTATCTAGGTTACCTAGCAGGCACTTTGACTATGTAGGTTAACTAACGGGCATTTGGACTATGTAGGGCAACTAGCGGGCACTTGGACTGTCTAGGTTACCTAACGGGCACTTGGATTATCTAGGTTAATGAACGGGCACATGGACTATGTAGGTTACCTAGCCACCACTTGGACTATCTAGGTTAGCTAATAGGCACTTGGACTATCTAGGTTCCCTAGCGGGCACTTGTACTATCTAGGTTACCTAGCTGGCACTTGGACTATGTAGGTCAACTAGCGGGCCCTTGGACTATCTAGGTTAGCTAACGGGCACTTGGACTATGTATGTTCCAGAGTCGGCACTTGGAGTATGTAGGTTGCCTAGCGGACATTTAGACTATGTAGGTTTCCTTGCGGGCATTTGGACTATGTAGGTTACCAACGGGCACTTGGACAATCTAGGTTAACGAACGTGCACTTGGACTATGTAGGTAACCTAGCGGGCCCTTGGACTGTCTAGGTTACCTAGCGGGCACTTGGACTTTCTAGGTTAACGTACGGGCACTTGGACTATGTAGGTTAACTAGCGGACACTTCGACTATCTAGATTAGCTAACGGGCAATTGGACTATCTAGGTTACCTAGCGGGTACTTGGACTATGTAGGTTCCCTAGCGGGCACTTGGACTATTTAGGTTACCTAACAGGAACTTTGACTATCTAGGTTAACTAACGGGCACTTGGACTATGTAGGTTGCCTAGCGAGCACTTGGAATATGTAGGTTCCCTAGCGGGAAATTGGACTATGTAGGTTCCTTATCGGGTACTTGGACTGTCTAGGTTAACTAGCGGGCAATTGGACTGTCTAGGTTACCTAGTGGGCACTTGGAGTATGTACGTTCCCTAGCGGGCACTTGGGCTTTCTACGTTACCTAGCGGGCACTTGGACTATGTAGGTTAACGAAAGGGCACTTGGACTATGTAGGTTAACGAACGGGCACTTGGATTATGTAGTTTACCTAGCAGGGACTTGGACTATGTAGGTTAACTAGCGGGCACTTGGACTATCTAGGTTACCTTCGGGCACTTGGACTATGTACCTTCCCTAGCGGGCACTTGGGCTATCTATGTTACCTAGCGGGCACTTGGACTATGTAGGTTAACGAACGGGCACTTGGACTATGTAGGTAACCTAGTGGTCACTTGGACTATGTAGGTTATCTAGCGGACACTTGGACTATCTAGGTTACCTAGCAGGCACTTTGACTATCTAGGTTAACTAACGGGCACTTGGACTATGTAGGGTAAGTAGCGGGCACTTGGACTGTCTAGGTTACCTAACGGGCACTTGGACTATCTAGGTTAACTAGCAGGCCCTTGGACTATCTAGGTTTACTAGCGGGCACTTGGACTATCTAGGTTAACTAGCGGGCACTTGGACTATGTAGGTTAACTAGCGGGCACTTGAACTCTCTAGGTTACCTAGCGGACACTTGGACTATGTACCTTCCCTAGCGGGCACTTGGACTATCTAGATTACCTAGCAGGCACTTGGATTATGAAGGATCCCTAGCGGGCAATTGGACTATCTAGGTTACCTAGCTGGCACTTGGACTATGTAGGTTAACTAGCGGACACTTGCACAATCTAGGTTAACTAGCGGGCCCTTGCACTATGTAGGTTAACTAGCGGGCCCATGGATTATGTAGGTTTACTAGGGGGCACTTGGGACATCTAGGTTAACTAGCGGGCACCTGCACTATGTAGTTTCCCTTGCGGGCATTTGGACTATTTAGGTTGCCTAGAGGGCACTTGGACTATGTAGGTTACCTAGCAGGCACTTTGACTATCTAGGTTAACTAACGGGCACTTGGACTATGTAGGTTAACTAGCGGGCACTTGGACTATCTAGGTTTACTAGCAGGCACTTAGACTATCTAGGTTACCTAGCGGGCACTTGGACTATGTACGTTCCCTAGCGGGCACTTGGACTATGTAGGTAACCTAGTGGTCACTTGGACTGTCTAGGTTACCTAGCGGGCACTTGGACTATGTAGGTTAACTAGCGGGCACTTGGACTATCTAGGTTAACTAGCGGGCACTTGGACTATCTAGTTTAATTAGCGGGCACTTGGACTATCTAGGTTAACTAGCGGGCCCTTGCACTATGTAGGTTAACTAGCGGGCCCATGGATTATGTAGGTTTACTAGGGGCCACTTGGACTATCTAGGTTAACTAGCGGGCACATGGACTATGTAGTTTCCCTAGCGGACATTTGGACTATTTAGGTTACCTAGCGGGCACTTGGACTATGTAGGTTATCTAGGGGGCACTTGGACTATCTAGGTTACCTAGCAGGCACTTTGACTATCTAGGTTAACTAACGGGCATTTGGACTATTTAGGGCAACTAGCGGGCACTTGGACTGTCTAGGTTACCTAACGGGCACTTGGATTATCTAGGTTAACGAACGGGCACTTGGACTATGTAGGTTACCTAGCCACCACTTGGACTATCTAGGTTAGATAACAGGCACTTGGACTATCTAGGTTCCCTAGTGGGCACTTGTACTATCTAGGTTACCTAGCTGGCACTTGGACTATGTAGGTCAACTAGCGGGCCCTTGGACTATCTAGGTTAGCTAACGGGCACTTGGACTATGTATGTTTCAGAGTGGGCACTTGGATTATGTAGGTTGCCTAGCGGACATTTAGACTATGTAGGTTTCCTTGCGGGCATTTGGACTATGTAGGTTACCAGCGGGCACTTGGACAATCTAGGTTAACGAACGTGCACTTGGACTATGTAGGTAACCTAGTGGACACTTGGACTATCTAGGTTAACGAACGGGCACTTGGACTATGTATTTTAACTAGCGGACACTTCGACTATCTAGGTTAGCTAACGGTCAATTGGACTATCTAGGTTACCTAGCGGGCACTTGGACTATGTAGGTTCCCTAGCGGGCACTTGGACTATTTAGGTTACCTAGCAGGCACTTTGACTATCTAGGTTAACTAACGGGCACTTGGACTATGTAGGTTGCCTAGCGAGCACTTGGAGTATGTAGGTTCCCTAGCTGGCAATTGGACTATGTAGGTTCCCTATCGGGTACTTGGACTGTCTAGGTTAACTAGCGGGCAATTGGACTGTCTAGGTTACCTAGTGGGCACTTGGAGTATGTACGTTCCCTAGCGGGCACTTGGTCTTTCTACGTTACCTAGCGGGCACTTGGACTATGTAGGTTAACGAACGGGCACTTGGACTATGTAGGTTAACGAACGGGCACTTGGATTATGTAGTTTACCTAGCAGGTACTTGGACTATGTATGTTAACTAGCGGGCATTTGGACTATCTAGGTTACCTACGGGCAATTGGAATATGTACCTTCCCTAGCGGGCACTTGGGCTATCTACGTTACCTAGTGGGCACTTGGACTATGTAGGTTAACGAACGGGCACTTGGACTATGTAGGTAACCTAGTGGTCACTTTGACTATGTTGGTTATCTAGCGGACACTTGGACTATCTAAGTTACCTAGCAGGCACTTCGACTATCTAGGTTAACTAACGGGCACTTGGACTATGTAGGGTAACTAGCGGGCACTTGGACTGTCTAGGTTACGTAACGGGCACTTGGATTATCTAGGTTAAGGAACGTGCACTTGGACTATGTAGGTAACCTAGCGGGCACTTGGACTGTCTAGGTTACCTGGCGGGCACTTGGACTATCTAGGTTAACGAACGGGCACTTGGACTATGTAGGTTAACTAGCGGACACTTCGACTATCTAGGTTAGCTAACGGGCAATTGGACAATCTAGGTTAACTAACGGGCACTTGGACTATGTAGGTTGCCTAGCGAGCACTTGGACTATGTAGGTTCCCTAGTGGGCACTTGGACTATGTAGGTTCCCTATCGGGTACTTGGACTGTCTAGGTTAACTAGGGGGCAATTGGACTGTCTAGGTTACCTAGTGGGCACTTGGACTATGTACGTTCCCTAGCGGGCACTTGGGCTATCTACGTTACCTAGCGGGCACTTGGACAATGTAAGTTAACGAACGGGCACTTGGACTATGTAGGTTAACTAGCGGACACTTGGACTATCTAGGATAGCTAACGGGCAATTGGATTTTCAAGGTTACCTAACGGGCACTTGGACTATGTAGGTTACCTAGCGGGCACTTGGACTATCTAGGTTACCTAGCAGGCACTTTGACTATCTAGGTTAACTAACGGGCACTTGGACTATGTAGGTTGCCTAGCGAGCACCTGGACTATGTAGGTTCCCTAGCGGGCGCTTGGACTATGTAGTTTCCCTAGCGGTACTTGGACTGTCTAGGTTAACTAGCGGGCAATAGGACTGTCTAGGTTACCTAGTGGGCACTTGGACTATGTAGTTTACCTAGCAGGCACTTGGACTATGTAGGTTAACTAGCGGACACTTGGACTATCTAGGATAGCTAACGGGCACTTGGACTATGTAGGTTACCTAGCGAGCACCTGGACTATGTAGGTTCCCTAGCGGGCGCTTGGACTATGTAGATTCCCTAGCGGTACTTGGACTGTCTAGGTTAACTAGCGGGCAATTGGACTGTCTAGGTTACCTAGTGGGCACTTGGACTATGTAGTTTACCTAGCAGGCACTTGGACTATGTAGGTTTACTAGCAGGCACTTAGACTATCTAGGTTACCTAGCGGGCACTTGGACTATGTACGTTCCCTAGCGGGCACTTGGGCTATCTACGTTACCTAGCGGGCACTTGGACTATGTAGGTTAAAGAATGGGCACTTGGACTATGTAGGTAACCTAGTGGTCACTTGGACTGTCTAGGTTACCTAGCGGGCACTTGGACTATGTAGGTTAACTAGCGGGCACTTGGACTATCTAGGTTAACTAGCGGGCACTTGGACTATCTAGGTTAACTAGTGGGCACTTTGACTATCTAGGTTAACTAGCGGGCACTTGGACTATCTAGGTTACCTAGCTGGCACTTGGACTATGTAGGTCAACTAGCGGGCCCTTGGACTATCTAGGTTAGCTAACGGGCAATTGGACAATCTAGGTTAACTAACGGGCTCTTGGACTATGTAGGTTGCCTAGCGATCACTTGGACTATGTAGGTTCCCTAGCGGGCACTTGGGCTATCTACGTTACCTAGCGGGCACTTAGACTATGTAGGTTAACGAATGGGCACTTGGACTATGTAGGTAACCTAGTGGTCACTTGGACTGTCTAGGTTACCTAGCGGGCACTTGGACTATGTAGGTTAACTAGCGGGCACTTGGACTATCTAGGTTAACTAGCGGGCACTTGGACAATCTAGGTTAACTAGCGGGCACTTGGACTATCTAGGTTAACTAGCGGGCCCTTGCACTATGTAGGTTAACTAGCGGGCCCATGGATTATGTAGGTTTACTAGGGGGCACTTGGACTATCTAGGTTAACTAGCGGGCACTTGGACTATGTAGTTTCCCTAGCGGACATTTGGACTATTTAGGTTACCTAGCGGGCACTTGGACTATGTAGGTTATCTAGGGGGCACTTGGACTATCTAGGTTACCTAGCAGGCACTTTGACTATCTAGGTTAACTAACATGCATTTGGACTATGTAGGGCAACTAGCGGGCACTTGGACTGTCTAGGTTACCTAACGGGCACTTGGATTATCTAGGTTAACGAACGGGCACTTGGACTGTGTAGGTTACCTAGCCACCACTTGGATTATCTAGGTTAGCTAACAGGCACTTGGACTATCTAGGTTCCCTAGCGGGCACTTGTACTATCTAGGTTACCTAGCTGGCACTTGGACTATGTAGGTCAACTAGCGGGCCCTTGGACTATCTAGGTTAGCTAACGGGCACTTGGACTATGTATGTTCCAGAGTGGGCACTTGGATTATGTTGGTTGCCTAGCGGACATTTAGACTATGTAGGTTTCCTTGCGGGCATTTGGACTATGTAGGTTACCAGCGGGCACTTGGACAATCTAGGTTAACGAACGTGCACTTGGACTATGTAGGTAACCTAGCGGGCACTTGGACTGTCTAGGTTACCTAGCGGGCACTTGGACTTTCTAGGTTAACGTACGGGCACTTGGACTATGTAGGTTAACTAGCGGACACTTCGACTATCTAGATTAGCTAACGGGCAATTGGACTATCTAGGTTACCTAGCGGGTACTTGGACTATGTAGGTTCCCTAGCGGGCACTTGGACTATTTAGGTTACCTAACAGGCACTTTGACTATCTAGGTTAACTAACGGGCACTTGGACTATGTAGGTTGCCTAGCGAGCACTTGGAATATGTAGGTTCCCTAGCGGGCAATTGGACTATGTAGGTTCCTTATCGGGTACTTGGACTGTCTAGGTTAACTAGCGGGCAATTGGACTGTCTAGGTTACCTAGTGGGCACTTGGAGTATGTACGTTCTCTAGCGGGCACTTGGGCTTTCTACGTTACCTAGCGGGCACTTGGACTATGTAGGTTAACGAAAGGGCACTTGGACTATGTAGGTTAACGAACGGGCACTTGGATTATGTAGTTTACCTAGCAGGTACTTGGACTATGTAGGTTAACTAGCGGGCACTTGGACTATCTAGGTTACCTACGGGCACTTGGACTATGTACCTTCCCTGGCGGGCACTTGGGCTATCTATGTTACCTAGCGGGCACTTGGACTATGTAGGTTAACGAACGGGCACTTGGACTATGTAGGTAACCTAGTGGTCACTTGGACTATGTAGGTTATCTAGCGGACACTTGGACTATCTAGGTTACCTAGCAGGCACTTTGACTATCTAGGTTAACTAACGGGCACTTGGACTATGTAGGGTAACTAGCGGGCACTTGGACTGTCTAGGTTGCCTAACGGGCACTTGGATTATCTAGGTTAACGAACGGGCACTTGGACTATGTAGGTTACCTAGCCACCACTTGGAATATCTAGGTTAGCTAACAGGCACTTGGACAATCTAGGTTCCCTAGCGGGCACTTGTACTATCTAGTTTACCTAGCTGGCACTTGGACTATGTAGGTCAACTAGCGGGCCCTTGGACTATCTAGGTTAGCTAACGGGCACTTGGACTATGTATTTTCCAGAGTGGGCACTTGTATTTTGTAGGTTGCCTAGCGGACATTTAGACTATGTAGGTTTCCTTGCGGGCATTGGGACTATGTAGGTTACCTAGCGGGCACTTGGACTATGTAGGTTCCCTAGCGGTCACGGGGACTATGTAGGCTCCCTAGAAGGCACTTGGACTATGTAGGTTAACTAGCGGGCACTTGGACTAACCAGGTTACCAGGCGAGCACATGGACTATGAAGGTTACCCAATGGGCACTTGGACTATCTAGGTTAACGAACGGACACTTGGACTATGTAGGTTAGGTATGAGGCACTTGGACTATCTAGGTTACCTAGCAGGCACGTGGACTATGTAGGTTACCTAGCGGACACTTGGACGATTTAGGTTAACTAGCGGGCACTTGGACTATCTAGGTTAACTAGCAGGCCCTTGGACTATCTAGGTTTACTAGCGGGCACTTGGACTATCTAGGTTAACTAGCGGGCACTTGGACTATGTAGGTTAACTAGCGGGCACTTGAACTCTCTAGGTTACCTAGCGGACACTTGGACTATGTACCTTCCCTAGCGGGCACTTGGACTATCTAGATTACCTAGCAGGCACTTGGATTATGAAGGATCCCTAGCGGACAATTGGACTATCTAGGTTACCTAGCTGGCACTTGGACTATGTAGGTTAACCAGCGGACACTTGCACGATCTAGGTTAACTAGCGGGCCCTTGCACTATGTAGGTTAACTAGCGGGCCCATGGATTATGTAGGTTTACTAGGGGGCACTTGGGACATCTAGGTTAACTAGCGGGCACCTGGACTATGTAGTTTCCCTTGCGGGCATTTGGACTATTTAGATTGCCTAGCGGGCCCTTGGACTATGTAGGTTACCTAGCAGGCACTTTGACTATCTAGGTTAACTAATGGGCACTTGGACTATGTAGGTTAACTAGCGGGCACTTGGACTATCTAGGTTTACTAGCAGGCACTTAGACTATCTAGGTTACCTAGTGGGCACTTGGACTATGTACGTTCCCTAGCGGGCACTTGGACTATGTAGGTTAACGAATGGGCACTTGGACTATGTAGGTAACCTAGTGGTCACTTGGACTGTCTAGGTTACCTAGCGGGCACTTGGACTATGTAGGTTAACTAGCGGGCACTTGGACTATCTAGGTTAACTAGCGGGCACATGGACTATCTAGTTTAACTAGCGGGCACTTGGACTATCTAGGTTAACTAGCGGGCCCTTGCACTATGTAGGTTAACTTGCGGGCCCATGGATTATGTAGGTTTACTAGGGGCCACTTGGACTATCTAGGTTAACTAGCGGGCACATGGACTATGTAGGTTATCTAGGGGGCACTTGGACTATCTAGGTTACCTAGCAGGCACTTTGACTATCTAGGTTAACTAATGGGCACTTGGACTATGTAGGTTAACTAGCGGGCACTTGGACTATCTAGGTTTACTAGCAGGCACTTAGACTATCTAGGTTACCTAGTGGGCACTTGGACTATGTACGTTCCCTAGCGGGCACTTGGACTATGTAGGTTAACGAATGGGCACTTGGACTATGTAGGTAACCTAGTGGTCACTTGGACTGTCTAGGTTACCTAGCGGGCACTTGGACTATGTAGGTTAACTAGCGGGCACTTGGACTATCTAGGTTAACTAGCGGGCACATGGACTATCTAGTTTAACTAGCGGGCACTTGGACTATCTAGGTTAACTAGCGGGCCCTTGCACTATGTAGGTTAACTTGCGGGCCCATGGATTATGTAGGTTTACTAGGGGCCACTTGGACTATCTAGGTTAACTAGCGGGCACATGGACTATGTAGGTTATCTAGGGGGCACTTGGACTATCTAGGTTACCTAGCAGGCACTTTGACTATCTAGGTTAACTAACGGGCATTTGGACTATGTAGGGCAACTAGCGGGCACTTGGACTGTCTAGGTTACCTAACGGGCACTTGGATTATCTAGGTTAACGAACGGGCACTTGGACTATGTAGGTTACCTAGCCACCACTTGGACTATCTAGGTTAGCTAACAGGCACTTGGACTATCTAGGATCCCTAGTGGGCACTTGTACTATCTAGGTTACCTAGCTGGCACTTGGACTATGTAGGTCAACTAGCGGGCCCTTGGACTATCTAGGTTAGCTAACGGGCACTTGGACTATGTATGTTTCAGAGTGGGCACATGGATTTTGTAGGTTGCCTAGCGGACATTTAGACTATGTAGGTTTCCTTGCGGGCATTTGTACTATGTAGGTTACCAGCGGGCACTTGGACAATCTAGGTTAACGAACGTGCACTTGGACTATGTAGGTAACCTAGCGGGCACTTGGACTATCTAGGTTAACGAACGGGCACTTGGACTATGTATTTTACTAGCGGACACTTCGACTATCTAGGTTAGCTAATGGGCAATTGGACTATCTAGGTTACCTAGCGGGCACTTGGACTATGTAGCTTCCCTAGCGGGCACTTGGACTATTTAGGTTACCTAGCTGGCACTTTGACTATCTAGGTTAACTAACGGGCACTTGGACTATGTAGGTTGCCTAGCGAGCACTTGGAGTATGTAGGTTCCCTAGCGGGCAATTGTACTATGTAGGTTCCCTATCGGGTACTTGGACTGTCAAGGTTAACTATCGGGCAATTGGACTGTCTAGGTTACCTAGTGGGAACTTGGAGTATGTACGTTCCCTAGCGGGCACTTGGGCTTTCTACGTTACCTAGCGGGCACTTTGACTATCTAGGTTAACTAACGGGCACTTGGACTATGTAGGGTAACTAGCGGGCACTTGGACTGTCTAGGTTACGTAACGGGCCCTTGGATTATCTAGGTTAACGAACGTGCACTTGGACTATGTAGGTAACCTAGCGGGCACTTGGACTGTCTAGGTTACCTGGCGGGCACTTGGACTATCTAGGTTAACGAACGGGCACTTGGACTATGTATGTTAACTAGCGGACACTTCGACTATCTAGGTTAGCTAACGGGCAATTGGACAATATAGGTTAACTAACGGGCACTTGGACTATGTAGGTTGCCTAGCGATCACTTGGACTATGTAGGTTCCCTAGTGGGCACTTGGACTATGTAGGTTCCCTATCGGGTACTTGGACTGTCTAGGTTAACTAGGGGGCAATTGGACTGTCTAGGTTACCTAGTGGGCACTTGGACCATGTACGTTCCCTAGCGGGCACTTGGGCTATCTACGTTACCTAGCGGGCACTTGGACAATGTAAGTTAACGAACGGGCACTTGTACTGTGTACGTTAACTAGCGGACACTTGGACTATCTAGGATAGCTAACGGGCAATTGGACTATCAAGGTTACTTAACGGGCACTTGGACTATGAAGGTTACCTAGCGGGCACTTGGACGATTTAGGTTAACTAGCGGGCACTTGGACTATCTAGGTTAACTAGCAGGCCCTTGGACTATCTAGGTTTACTAGCGGGCACTTGGACTATCTAGGTTAACTAGCGGGCACTTGGACTATGTAGGTTAACTAGCGGGCACTTGAACTCTCTAGGTTACCTAGCGGACACTTGGACTATGTACCTTCCCTAGCGGGCACTTGGACTATCTAGGTTACCTAGCAGGCACTTGGATTATGAAGGATCCCTAGCTGGCACTTGAACTATGTAGGTTAACTAGCGGACACTTGCACGATCTAGGTTAACTAGCGGGCCCTTGCACTATGTAGGTTAACTAGCGGGCCCATGGATTATGTAGGTTTACTAGGGGGCACTTGGGACATCTAGGTTAACTAGCGGGCACCTGGACTATGTAGTTTCCCTAGCGGGCATTTGGACTATTTAGGTTGCCTAGCGGGCACTTGGACTATGTAGGTTACCTAGCAGGCACTTTGACTATCTAGGTTAACTAACGGGCACTTGGACTATGTAGGTTAACTAGCGGGCACTTGGACTATCTAGGTTTACTAGCAGGCACTTAGACTATCTAGGTTACCTAGCGGTCACTTGGACTATGTAGGTTAACGAATGGGCACTTGGACTATGTAGGTAACCTAGTGGTCACTTGGACTGTCTAGGTTACCTAGCGGGCACTTGGACTATGTAGGTTAACTAGCGGGCACTTGGACTATCTAGGTTAACTAGCGGGCACTTGGAATATCTAGTTTAACTAGCGGGCACTTGGACTATCTAGGTTAACTAGCGGGCCCTTGCACTATGTAGGTTAACTAGCGGGCCCATGGATTATGTAGGTTTACTAGGGGGCACTTGGACTATCTAGGTTAACTAGCGGGTACTTGGACTATGTAGTTTCCCTAGCGGACATTTGGACTATTTAGGTTACCTAGCGGGCACTTTGACTATCTAGGTTAACTAACGGGCATTTGGACTATGTAGGGCAACTAGTGGGCACTTGGACTGTCTAGGTTACCTAACGGGCACTTGGATTATCTAGGTTAACGGACGGGCACTTGGACTATGCAGGTTACCTAGCCACCACTTGGACTATCTAGGTTAGCTAACAGGCACTTGGACTATCTAGGTTACCTAGCTGGCACTTGGACTATGTAGGTCAACTAGCGGGCTCTTGGACTATCTAGGTTATCTAACGGACACTTGGACTATGTATGTTTCAGAGTGGGCACTTGGATTATGTAGGTTGCCTAGCGGACATTTAGACTATGTAGGTTTCCTTGCGGGCATTTGGACTATGTAGGTTACCAGCGGGCACTTGGACAATCTAGGTTAACGAACGTGCACTTGGACTATGTAGGTAACCTAGCGGGCACTTGGACTGTCTAGGTTACCTAGCGGGCACTTGGACTTTCTAGGTTAACGAACGGGCACTTGGACTATGTATTTTAACTAGCGGACACTTCGACTATCTAGGTTAGCTAACGGGCACTTGGACTATCTACGTTACCTAGCTGGCACTTGGACTATGTAGGTCAACTAGCGGGCCCTTGGACTATCTAGGTTAGCTAACGGGCACTTGGACTATGTATGTTCCAGAGTGGGCACTTGGATTATGTAGGTTAACTAGCAGGCCCTTGGACTATCTAGGTTTACTAGCGGGCACTTGGACTATCTAGGTTAACTAGCGGGCACTTGGACTATGTAGGTTAACTAGCGGGCACTTGAACTCTCTAGGTTACCTAGCAGGCACTTGGATTATGAAGGATCCCTAGCTGGCACTTGAACTATGTAGGTTAACTAGCGGACACTTGCACGATCTAGGTTACCTAGCGGGCACTTGGACTATGTAGGTTATCTAGCGGGCACTTGGACTATCTAGGTTACCTAGCAGGCACTTTGACTATCTAGGTTAACTAACGGGCATTTGGACTATGTAGGGCAACTAGTGGGCACTTGGACTGTCTATGTTACCTAACGGGCACTTGGATTATCTAGGTTAACGAACGGGCACTTGGACTATGTAGGTTACCTAGCCACCACTTGGACTATCTAGGTTAGCTAACAGGCACTTGGACTATCTAGGTTCCCTAGTGGGCACTTGTACTATCTAGGTTACCTAGCTGGCACTTGGACTATGTAGGTCAACTAGCGGGCTCTTGGACTATCTAGGTTAGCTAACGGGCACTTGGACTATGTATGTTCCAGAGTGGGCACTTGGATTATGTAGGTTGCCTAGCGGACATTTAGACTATGTAGGTTTCCTTGCGGGCATTAGGACTATGTAGGTTACCAGCGGGCACTTGGACTGTCTAGGTTACCTAGCGGGCACTTGGACTTTCTAGGTTAACGAACGGGCACTTGGACTATGTAGGTTAACTAGCGGACACTTCGACTATCTAGGTTACCTAGCGGGCACTTGGACTATGTAGGTTCCCTAGCGGGCACTTGGACTATTTAGGTTACCTAACAGGCACTTTGACTATCTAGGTTAACTAACGGGCACTTGGACTATGTAGGTTGCCTAGCGAGCACTTGGAATATGTAGGTTCCCTAGCGGGCAATTGGACTATGTAGGTTCCTTATCGGGTACTTGGACTGTCTAGGTTAACTAGCGGGCAATTGGACTGTCTAGGTTACCTAGTGGGCACTTGGAGTATTTACGTTCTCTAGCGGGCACTTGGGCTTTCTACGTTACCTAGCGGGCACTTGGACTATGTAGGTTAACGAACGTGCACTTGGACTATGTAGGTAACCTAGCGGGCACTTGGACTGTCTAGGTTACCTAGCGGGCACTTGGACTTTCTAGGTTAACGAACGGGCACTTGGACTATGTAGGTTAACTAGCGGACACTTCGACTATCTAGGTTACCTAGCGGGCACTTGGACTATGTAGGTTCCCTAGCGGGCACTTGGACTATTTAGGTTACCTAGCAGGCACTTTGAATATCTAGGTTAACTAACGGGCACTTGGACTATGTAGGTTGCCTAGCGAGCACTTGGAGTATGTAGGTTCCCTAGCGGGCAATTGGACCATGTAGGTTCCTTATCGGGTACTTGGACTGTCTAGGTTAACTAGCGGGCAATTGGACTGTCTAGGTTACCTAGTGGGCACTTGGAGTATGTACGTTCCCTAGCGGGCACTTGGGCTTTCTACGTTACCTAGCGGGCACTTGGACTATGTAGGTTAACGAAAGGGCACTTGGACTATGTAGGTTAACGAACGGGCACTTGGATTATGTAGTTTACCTAGCAGGTACTTGGACTATGTAGGTTAACTAGCGGGCACTTGGACTATCTAGGTTACCTGGCGGGCACTTGGACTATCTAGGTTAACGAACGGGCACTTGGACTATGTATGTTAACTAGCGGACACTTCGACTATATAGGTTAGCTAACGGGCAATTGGACAATATAGGTTAACTAACGGGCACTTGGACTATGTAGGTTGCCTAGCGAGCACTTGGACTATGTAGGTTCCCTAGTGGGCACTTGGACTATGTAGCTTCCCTATCGGGTACTTGGACTGTCTAGGTTAACTAGGGGGCAATTGGACTGTCTAGGTTACCTAGTGGGCACTTGGACTATGTACGTTCCCTAGCGGGCACTTGGGCTATCTACGTTACCTAGCGGGCACTTGGACAATGTAAGTTAACGAACGGGCACTTGGACTGTGTAGGTTAACTAGCGGACACTTGGACTATCTAGGATAGCTAACGGGCAATTGGACTATCAAGGTTACTTAACGGGCACTTGGACTATGAAGGTTACCTAGCGGGCACTTGGACGATTTAGGTTAACTAGCGGGCAATTGGAATGTCTAGGTTACCTAGTGGGCACTTGGACTATGTGGTTTACCTAGCAGGCACTTGGACTATGTAGGTTTACTAGCAGGCACTTAGACTATCTAGGTTACCTAGCGGGCACTTGGACTATGTACGTTCCCTAGCGGGCACTTGGGCTATCTACGTTACCTAGCGGTCACTTGGACTATGTAGGTTAACGAATGGGCACTTGGACTATGTAGGTAACCTAGTGGTCACTTGGACTGTCTAGGTTACCTAGCGGGCACTTGGACTATGTAGGTTAACTAGCGGGCACTTGGACTATGTAGGTTAACTAGCGGGCACTTGGAATATCTAGGTTAACTAGCGGGCCCATGGATTTTGTAGGTTTACTAGGGGGCACTGGGACTATCTAGGTTAACTAGCGGGCACTTGGACTGTGTAGTTTCCCTAGCGGACATTTGGACTATTTAGGTTACCTAGCGTGCACTTTAACTATGTAGGTTATCTAGCGGGCACTTGGACTATCTAGGTTACCTAGCAGGCACTTTGACTATCTAGGTTAACTAACGGGCATTTGGACTATGTAAGGCAACTAGCGGGCACTTGGACTGTCTAGGATACCTAACGGGCACTTGGATTATCTAGGTTAACGAACGGGCACTTGGACTATGTAGGTTACCTAGCCACCACTTGGACTATCTAGATTAGCTAACAGGCACTTGGACTATCTAGGTTCCCTAGCGGGCACTTGTACTATCTAGGTTACCTAGCTGGCACTTGGACTATGTAGGTCAACTAGCGGGCCCTTGGACTATCTAGGTTAGCTAACGGGCACTTGGACTATGTATGATCCAGAGTGGGCACTTGGATTATGTAGGTTGCCTAGCGGACATTTAGACTATGTAGGTTTCCTAGCGGGCATTTGGACTATGTAGGTTACCAGCGGGCACTTGGACAATCTAGGTTAACGAACGTGCACTTGGACTATGTAGGTAACCTAGCGGGCACTTGGACTGTCAAGGTTACCTAGCGGGCACTTGGACTTTCTAGGTTAACGAACGGGCACTTGGACTATGTACGTTAACTAGCTGACACTTCGACTATCTAGGTTAGCTAACGGGAAATTGGACTATCTAGGTTACCTAGCGGGCACTTGGACTATGTAGGTTCCCTAGCGGGCACTTGGAATATTTAGGTTACCTAGCAGGCACTTTGACTCTCTAGGTTAACTAACGGGCACTTGGACTATGTAGGTTGCCTAGTGAGCACTTGGAGTATGTAGGTTCCCTAGCGGGCAATTGAACTATGTAGGTTCCCTTTCGGGTACTTGGACTGTCTAGGTTAACTAGCGGGCAATTGGACTGTCTAGGTTACCTAGTGGGCACTTGGAGTATGTACGTTCCATAGCGGGCACTTGGGCTTTCTACGTTACCTAGCGGGCACTTGGACTATGTAGGTTAACGAACGGGCACTTGGACTATGTAGGTTAACAAACGGGCACTTGGATTATGTAGTTTACCTAGCAGGTACTTGGACTATGTAGGTTAACTAGCGGGCACTTGGACTATCTAGGTTACCTACGGGCACTTGGACTATGTACCTTCCCTAGCGGGCACTTGGGCTATCTACGTTACCTAGCGGGCACTTGGACTATGTAGGTTAACGAACGGGCACTTGGACTATGTAGGTAACCTAGTGGTCACTTGGACTATGTAGGTTATCTAGCGGACACTTGGACTATCTAGGTTACCTAGCAGGCACTTTGACTATCTAGGTTAACTAACGGGCACTTGGACTATGTAGGGTAACTAGCGGGCACTTGGACTGTCTAGGTTACCTAACGGGCACTTGGATTATCTAGGTTAACGAACGGGCACTTGGACTATGTAGGTTACCCAGCCACCACTTGGACTATCTAGGTTAGCTAAAAGGCACTTGGACTATCTAGGTTCCCTAGCGGGCACTTGTACTATCTAGGTTACCTAGCTGGCACTTAGACTATGTAGGTCAACTAGCGGGCCCTTGGACTCTCTAGGTTAGCTAACGGGCACTTGGACTATGTATGTTCCAGAGCGGGCACTTGGATTATGTAGGTTGCCTAGCGGACATTTAGACTATGTAGGTTTCCTTGCGGGCATTTGGACTATGTAGGTTACCTAGCGGGCACTTGGACTATGTAGGTTCCCTAACGGGCACTTGGACTATGTACCTTCCCTAGCGGGCATTTGGACTATCTAGGTTACCTAGCAGGCACTTGGATTATGAAGGATCCCTAGCGGGCAATTGGACTATCTAGGTTACCTAGCTGGCACTTGGACTATGTAGGTTAACTAGCGGACACTTGCACGATCTAGGTTAACTAGCGGGCCCTTGCACTATGTAGGTTAACTAGCGTGCCCATGGATTATGTAGGTTTACTAGGGGGCAGTTGGACTATCTAGGTTAACTAGCGGGCACTTGGACTATGTAGTTTCCCTAGCGGGCATTTGGACTATTTAGGTTGCCTAGCGGGCACTTGGACTATGTAGGTTACCTAGCGGGCACTTGGACTCTCTAGGTTACCTAGCAGGCACTTTGACTATCTAGGTTAACTAATGGGCACTTGGACTATGTAGGGTAACTAGCGGGCACTTGGAGTGTCTAGGTTACCTAACGGGCACTTGGATTATCTAGGTTAACGAACGGGCACTTGGACTATGTAGGTTACCCAGCCACCACTTGGACTATCTAGGTTAGCTAAAAGACACTTGGACTATGTAGGTTCGCTAGCGGGCACTTGTACTATCTAGGTTACCTAGCTGGCACTTGGACTATGTAGGTCAACTAGCGGGCCCTTGGACTATCTAGGTTAGCTAACGGGCACTTGGACTATGTATGTTCCAGAGCGGGCACTTGGATTATGTAGGTTGCCTAGCGGACATTTAGACTATGTAGGTTTCCTTGCGGGCATTTGGACTATGTAGGTTACCTAGCAGGCACTTGGACTATGTAGGTTCCCTAACGGGCACTTGGACTATGTAGGTTCCCTAGCGGTCACGTGGACTATGTAGGCTCCCTAGAAGACACTTGGACTATGTAGGTTAACTAGCGGGCACTTGGACTATGTAGGTTACCCAATGGGCACTTGGACTATCTAAGTTAACGAACGGACACTTGGACTATGTAGGTTAGCTACCAGGCACTTGGACTATCTAGGTTACCTAGCGGACACTTGGACAATTTAGGTTAACTAGCGGGCACTTGGACTATCTAGGTTAACTAGCAGGCCCTTGGACTATCCAGGTTTACTAGCGGGCACTTGGACTATCTAGGTTAACTAACGGGCACTTGGACTATCTAGGTTAACGAACGGGCACTTGGTATGTGCAGGTAACCTAGCGGGTACTTTGACTGTCTAGGTTACCTAGCGGGCACTTGGACTTTTAGGTTAACGACGGGCACTTGGACTATGTAGGTTGCTTAGCGGGCACTTGGACTATCTAGGTTAGGTAACGGGCTAACCTAGATAGTCGAAGTGTCCGCTAGTTAACCTACAAAGTCCACGTGCCCGTTCGTTAACCTAGAAAGTCCAAGTGCCCGCTAGGTAACCTAGACAGTCCAAGTGCCCGCTAGGTTACCTACATAGTCCAAGAACCCGCTAGGCAACGTAGATAGTTCAAGTGTCAGCTAGGTAACCTAGATAGTCCAAGTGCCCGCTAGGTAACCTAGACAGTCCAAGTGCCCGCTAGGTTACCTACATAGTCCAAGTGCACGTTCGTTAACCTAGATTGTCCAAGTGCCCGCTGGTAACCTACATAGTCCAAGGGCCCACTAGGTAACCTAGATAGTCCAAGTGCCTGCTAGGTAACCAAAGTAGTCCAAGTGCCCGCTAGGTAACCTAAAAAGTCTAAGTGCCCGCTAAGGAATCTATATAGTCCAAATGCCCGCTAGGGAGCCTGCATAATCCAAATGCCCGCTAGGTAACCTAGATAGTCCAAGGGCCCTCTACGTAACCTACATAGTCCTAGTGCCCCCTAGTTAACCTACATTCTCCAAGTGCCCGCTAGGGAACTTACAAAATCCAAGTGCCCGCTAGGTAACCTAGATAGTCCAACAGCCCTCTAGGTAACCTACATACTCCAAGAACCCGCTAGGCAACGTAGATATTTCAAGTGTCAGCTAGGTAACCTAGATAGTCCAAGTGCCCGCTAGGTAACCTACAAAGTCTAAGTGCCCGCTAGGTTATCTATATAGTCCAAATGCCCGCCTGGGAACCTACATGGTCCAAATGCCCGCTAGGTAACCTAGATAGTCCAAGTGCCCTCTAGTTAACCTAGATCGTCCAAGTGCCCGCTAGTTAACCCACAAAGTCCAAGGTCCGCTAGTTAACCTAGATAGTCCAAGTGCTCGCTAGTTAACCTACATAGTACAAGGGCCCGCTAGTTGACCTAGATAGTCCAAGTGCCCGCTAGTTAACCTCGATAGTCCAAGTGCCCGCTAGGTAACCAAAGTAGTCCAAATGTCCAATAGGGATCCTACATAGTCCAAGTGCCCGCTAGGGAACCTACATAGTCCAAGTGCCCGTTAGTTAACCTAGATAGTCCAAATGCCTGCGAGGTAACCTAGATAGTCCAACAGCCCTCTAGGTAACCTACATACTCCAAGAACCCGCTAGGCAACATAGATAGTTAAAGTGCCAGCTAGGTAACCTAGATAGTCCAAGTGCCTGCTAGGTAACCTACAAAGTCTAAGTGCCCACTAGGTTATCTATATAGTCCAAATGCCCGCCTGGGAACCTACATAGTCCAAGTGCCCGCTAGGTAACCTAGATAGTCCCAGTGCCCTCTAGTTAACATAGATCGTCCAAGTGCCCGCTAGTTAACCCACATAGTCCAAGGTCCGCTAGTTAACCTAGATAGTCCAAGTGCTCGCTAGTTAACCTACATAGTACAAGGGCCCGCTAGTTGACCTAGATAGTCCAAGTGCCCGCTAGTTAACCTAGATAGTCCAAGTGCCCGCTAGGTAACCAAAGTAGTCCAAATGTCCAATAGGGATCCTACATAGTCCAAGTGCCCGCTAGGTAACCTACTTAGTCCAAGTGCCCGTTCGTTAACCTAGATAGTCCAAGTGCCTGCTAGGTAACCTATACTGTCCAAGTGCCCGCAAGGTTACCTACATAGTGCAAGTGCCCGTTCGTTAACCTAGATAGTCCAAGTGCCCGCTAGGAAACCTACATAGTCCAAGGGCCCGCTAGGTAACCTTGATAGTCCAAGTGCCCGCTAGGTAACCTAGAGTCCAAGTGCTCGCTATTTAACCTACATAGTCCAAGTGCCCGCTATGTAACCTAGATAGTCAAAGTGCCCATTAGGTAACCTAGATAGTCCAAGTGCCCGTTACCTAACCTAGATAGTCCAAGTGCCAACTAGGCAACCTACATTGTCCAAGAGCCCATTCGTTAACCTAGAAGTCCAAGTGCCCGCTAGGTAACCTAGACAGTCCAAGTGCCCGCTAGGTTACCTGCATATTCCAAGTGCCCGTTCGTCAACCTAGATAGTCCAGTTGCCCACTAGGTAACCTACATAGTCCAAGTGCCCGCTAGGTAACCTATATAGTCCAAGTGCCCGCTAGGTAACCTAGATAGTCCAAGGGCTCACTTGTTAACTTTGATAGTCCAAGTGCCCGCTAGTTAACCTATATTGTCCAAGTGCCTGCTCGTTAACCTACATAGTCCAAGAGTCCATTAGTTAACCTAGATAGTCCACGTGTCCTCTAGTTAACCTACATAGTCCAAGTGCCCGCTAGTTAACCTATATACCAAGTGCCCGATACGTAACCTAGATAATCCAAGGGCACGCTAGTTAACCTACATAGTCCAAGAGCCCGCTAGGCAACCTAGATAGTCCAAGTGCCCGCTAGTTATCCTAGATAGTCCAAGTGCCCGCTAAGGAACCTACATAGTCCAAGTGCACGCTAGTTAACCTAGATAGTCCAAGTGCCCGCTAGTTATCCTAGATAGTCCAAGTGCCTGCTAGGTAACCTACATAGTGCAAGTGTCCGCTAGTTAACCTAGATAGTTCTAGTACCCGCTAGTTAACCTATATAGTCCAAGGGCTCACTTTTTAACTTTGATAGTCCAAGTGCCCGCTAGTTAACCTAGATTGTCCAAGTGCCTGCTCGTTAACCTACATAGTCCAAGGGTCCACTAGTTAACCTAGATAGTCCAAGTGTCCTCTAGTTAACCTCCATAGTCCAAGTGCCCGCTAGTTAACCTATATACCAAGTGCCCGCTAGTTAACCTATATACCAAGTGCCCGCTACGTAACCTAGATAATCCAAAGGCACGCTAGTTAACCTACATAGTCCAAGAGCCCGCTAGGCAACCTAGATAGTCCAAGTGCCCGCTAAGGAACCTACATAGTCCAAGTGCACGCTAGTTAACCTAGATAGTCCAAGTGCCTGCTAGGTAACCTACATAGTGCAAGTGTCTGCTAGTTAACCTAGATAGTTCAAGTACCCGCTATGTAACCTAGATCGTCCAAGGGCCCCCTAGTTAGCCTACATAGTCCAAGTGCCCGCTAGGTAACCTAGGTAGTCCAAGTGCCCGTTCTTTAACTTAGATAGTCCAAGTGCCCTTTAGGGAACCTAGATAATCCAAGGGCCCGCTAGTAAACCTACATAGTCCATGGGCCGGCTAGTTAACCTACATAGTGCAAATGTCCGCTCGTTAACCTATATATTCCAAGTGCCCCCTAATTAACCTAAATAATCTAAGTTCCCGTTAGGTAACCTAGGTAGTACAAGGGCCCGCTAGTTGACCAATATCGTCCAAGTGCCAGCTAGGTAACCTAGATAGTCCAAGTGCACGCTAGTTAACCTAGATAGTCCAAGGGCACTCTAGTTAACCTACATAGTACAAGTGCCCGCTAGGCAACCTAGATAGTCCCAGTGCCCGCTAAGGAACCTACATTGTCCAAGTGCACGCTAGTTAACTTAGATAGTCCAAGTGCCCGCTAGTTAACCTAGATAGTCCAAGTGCCTGCTAGGTAACCTACATAGTGCAAGTGTCCGCTAGATAACCTACATATTCCAAGTGCCCGCTAGTTAACATAGAAAGTCCAACTGCCCGCTAGGGAATGTACATAGTCAATGTGCCCGCTAGGTAACTTAGATAGTGCAACTCCCCGCTAGTTAACCTAGATAGTTCTAATACCCGCTACGTAACCTAGATCGTCCAAGGGCCCCCATAGTTAGCCTACATAGTCCAAGTGCCCACTAGGTAACCTAGATAGTCCAAGTGCCCGTTCGGTAACCTAGATAGTCCAAGTGCCCTTTAGGGAACCTAGATAGTCCAAGGGCCCGCTAGTAAACCTACAGAGTCCATGGGCCCGCTAGTTAACTTACATATTCCAAGTGCCCCCTAATTAACCTACATAATCTAAGTTCCCGTTAGCTAACCTAGGTAGTCCAAGGGCCCGCTAGTTGACCTACATAGTCCAAGTGCCAGCTAGGTAACCTAGATAATACAAGTGCCCGCTAGGGAACCTAGATAGTCCAAGTGCCTGTTAGCTAACCTAGATAGTCCAAGTGGCGGCTAGGTAACCTACATAGTCCAAGTGCCCGTTCGTTAACCTAGATAATCCAAGTGCCCGCTAGGTAACCTAGACAGTCCAAATGCCCGCTAGTTAACTTACATAGTCCAAGTGCCCGAAAGGGAACCTACATAGTCCAAGTGCCCGTTAGTTAACCTAGATAATCAAAGTGCCTGCTAAGTAACTTAGATAGTCCAAGTGCCCACTAGGTAAGCTACATAGTCCAAGTTCCCGCTTGGTAACCTTAATAGTCCAAATGCCCGCTAGGGAAACTACATAGTCCAAGTGCCCGCTAGTTAACCTAGATAGTCCAAGTGCCTGCTTTTAAACCTACATAATCCATGGGCCCGCTAGTTAACCTACATAGTGCAAGGGCCCGCTAGTTAACCTAGATCGTGCAAGTGTCCGCTAGTTAACCTAGATAGTCCAAGGGCCCGCTAGGGATCCTTCATAATCCAAGTGCCTGCTAGGTAACCTAGATAGTCCAAGTGCCCGCTAGTTAACCTAGATAGTCCACGTGCCCACTAGGGGAAGTACATAGTCCAAGTGCCTGCTAGGTAAGCTAGATAGTCCAAGTGCGCGCTAGGGTATGTACATAGTCCAAGGGCCTGCCCGGAAACCTAGATAGTCCAAGTGCCCGCTAGTTAACCTACATAGTCCAAGGGCCCGCTAGTTAACCTACATAGTCCAAGGTCTGCTAGTTAACCTAGATAGTAAAAGTGCCCGCTAGGTAACCTACACAGTCCACGTGCCCGCTAGGTTACCTATATAGTCCAAGTGCCCGTTCGTTAACCTAGATAGTCCAAGTGCCCGCTAGGTAACCTACATAGTCCAGGGGACCGCTGGGTAACCTAGATAATCCAAGTGCCCGCTAGGAAACCTAGATAGTCAAAGTGCCCTTTAGGTAACCTACATAGTGCAAGTGCCAGCTAGGTAACCTAGATAGTGAAAGTGCCCGTTAGGTAACCTAGATAGTCCAAGTGCCTGCTAGGTAACCTACATTGTCCAAGTTCCCGCTAGGTAACCTAGATAGTCCAAGTGCCCGTAACCTAACCTAGATAGTCCAAGTGCCCGCTAGGCAACATACATAGTCCAAGTGCCCGTTCGTTAACCTAGAAGTCCAAGTGCCCGCTATGTAACCTACAGAGTCCAAGTGCCGCTAGGATACCTGCATAGTCCAAGTGCCCGTTCGTTAACCTAGATAGTCCAAGTGCCCGCTAGTTAACCTATATACCAAGTGCCCGCTACGTAACCTAGATAATCCAAAGGCACGCTAGTTAACCTACATAGTCCAAGAGCCCGCTAGGCAACCTAGATAGTCCAAGTGCCCGCTAAGGAACCTACATAGTCCAAGTGCACGCTAGTTAACCTAGATAGTCCAAGTGCCTGCTAGGTAACCTACATAGTGCAAGTGTCTGCTAGTTAACCTAGATAGTTCAAGTACCCGCTATGTAACCTAGATCGTCCAAGGGCCCCCTAGTTAGCCTACATAGTCCAAGTGCCCGCTAGGTAACCTAGATAGTCCAAGTGCCCGTTCTTTAACTTAGATAGTCCAAGTGCCCTTTAGGGAACCTAGATAATCCAAGGGCCCGCTAGTAAACCTACATAGTCCATGGGCCGGCTAGTTAACCTACATAGTGCAAATGTCCGCTCGTTAACCTATATATTCCAAGTGCCCCCTAATTAACCTAAATAATCTAAGTTCCCGTTAGGTAACCTAGGTAGTACAAGGGCCCGCTAGTTGACCAATATCGTCCAAGTGCCAGCTAGGTAACCTAGATAGTCCAAGTGCACGCTAGTTAACCTAGATAGTCCAAGGGCACTCTAGTTAACCTACATAGTACAAGTGCCCGCTAGGCAACCTAGATAGTCCCAGTGCCCGCTAAGGAACCTACATTGTCCAAGTGCACGCTAGTTAACTTAGATAGTCCAAGTGCCCGCTAGTTAACCTAGATAGTCCAAGTGCCTGCTAGGTAACCTACATAGTGCAAGTGTCCGCTAGATAACCTACATATTCCAAGTGCCCGCTAGTTAACATAGAAAGTCCAACTGCCCGCTAGGGAATGTACATAGTCAATGTGCCCGCTAGGTAACTTAGATAGTGCAACTGCCCGCTAGTTAACCTAGATAGTTCTAATACCCGCTACGTAACCTAGATCGTCCAAGGGCCCCCATAGTTAGCCTACATAGTCCAAGTGCCCACTAGGTAACCTAGATAGTCCAAGTGCCCGTTCGGTAACCTAGATAGTCCAAGTGCCCTTTAGGGAACCTAGATAGTCCAAGGGCCCGCTAGTAAACCTACAGAGTCCATGGGCCCGCTAGTTAACTTACATATTCCAAGTGCCCCCTAATTAACCTACATAATCTAAGTTCCCGTTAGCTAACCTAGGTAGTCCAAGGGCCCGCTAGTTGACCTACATAGTCCAAGTGCCAGCTAGGTAACCTAGATAATACAAGTGCCCGCTAGGGAACCTAGATAGTCCAAGTGCCTGTTAGCTAACCTAGATAGTCCAAGTGGCGGCTAGGTAACCTACATAGTCCAAGTGCCCGTTCGTTAACCTAGATAATCCAAGTGCCCGCTAGGTAACCTAGACAGTCCAAATGCCCGCTAGTTAACTTACATAGTCCAAGTGCCCGAAAGGGAACCTACATAGTCCAAGTGCCCGTTAGTTAACCTAGATAATCAAAGTGCCTGCTAAGTAACTTAGATAGTCCAAGTGCCCACTAGGTAAGCTACATAGTCCAAGTTCCCGCTTGGTAACCTTAATAGTCCAAATGCCCGCTAGGGAAACTACATAGTCCAAGTGCCCGCTAGTTAACCTAGATAGTCCAAGTGCCTGCTTTTAAACCTACATAATCCATGGGCCCGCTAGTTAACCTACATAGTGCAAGGGCCCGCTAGTTAACCTAGATCGTGCAAGTGTCCGCTAGTTAACCTAGATAGTCCAAGGGCCCGCTAGGGATCCTTCATAATCCAAGTGCCTGCTAGGTAACCTAGATAGTCCAAGTGCCCGCTAGTTAACCTAGATAGTCCACGTGCCCACTAGGGGAAGTACATAGTCCAAGTGCCTGCTAGGTAAGCTAGATAGTCCAAGTGCGCGCTAGGGTATGTACATAGTCCAAGGGCCTGCCCGGAAACCTAGATAGTCCAAGTGCCCGCTAGTTAACCTACATAGTCCAAGGGCCCGCTAGTTAACCTACATAGTCCAAGGTCTGCTAGTTAACCTAGATAGTAAAAGTGCCCGCTAGGTAACCTACACAGTCCACGTGCCCGCTAGGTTACCTATATAGTCCAAGTGCCCATTCGTTAACCTAGATAGTCCAAGTGCCCGCTAGGTAACCTACATAGTCCAGGGGACCGCTGGGTAACCTAGATAATCCAAGTGCCCGCTAGGAAACCTAGATAGTCAAAGTGCCCTTTAGGTAACCTACATAGTCCAAGTGCCAGCTAGGTAACCTAGATAGTGAAAGTGCCCGTTAGGTAACCTAGATAGTCCAAGTGCCTGCTAGGTAACCTACATTGTCCAAGTTCCCGCTAGGTAACCTAGATAGTCCAAGTGCCCGTAACCTAACCTAGATAGTCCAAGTGCCCGCTAGGCAACATACATAGTCCAAGTGCCCGTTCGTTAACCTAGAAGTCCAAGTGCCCGCTATGTAACCTACACAGTCCAAGTGCCGCTAGGTTACCTGCATAGTCCAAGTGCCCGTTCGTTAACCTAGATAGTCCAAGTGCCCGCTAGGGAACCTATATAGTCCAAGTGCCATCTAGGTAACCTAGATAGTCCAAGTGCCTGCTAGGTAACCTACATAGTCCAAGTGCCCGTTCGTTAACCTCGATAGTCCAAGTGCCCGCTAGGTAACCTATATAGTCCAAGTGCCCGCTAGTTAACCTAGATCGTCCAAGTGCCCGCTAGTTAACCTACATAGTCCAAGTGCCAGCTAGGTAACCTAGATAGTGAAAGTGCCCGTTAGGTAACCTAGATAGTCCAAGTGCCTGCTAGGTAACCTACATTGTCCAAGTTCCCGCTAGGTTACTTAGATAGTCCAAGTGCCCGTTAGCTAACCTAGATAGTCGAAGTGCCCGCTAGGCAACATACATAGTCCAAGTGCCCGTTCGTTAACCTAGAAGTCCAAGTGCCCGCTATGTAACCTAGACAGTCCAAGTGCCCGTTCGTTAACCTAGATAGTCCAAGTGCCCGCTAGGGAACCTACATAATCCAAGTGCCCGCTAGGCAACCTACATAGTCCAAGTGCCCGATAGTTAACCTAGATAGTCAAAGGGCCTGCTAGGAAACTTAGATAGTCCAAGTGCTCGCTAGGTAAGCTAGATAGTCCAAGTGCCCGCTAGGTAACCTAGATAGTCCAATGCCCGCTAGGGAAGCTGCATAGTCCAAGTGCCCGCTAGTTTGCCTAGATAGTCCAAGTGCCTGCTAGTAAACCTACATAATCCATGGCCCGCTAGTTAACCTATATAGTACAAGGGCCCGCTAGTTAACCTAGATCGTGTAAGTGTCCGCTAGTTAACCTACATAGTCCAAATGCCCACTAGTTAACCTATATACCAAGTGCCCGCTACGTAACCTAGATAGTCCGAGGGCACGCTAGTTAACCTACATAGTACTAGTGCCCGCTAGGCAACCTAGATTGTCCATGTGCCCGCTAAGGAACCTACATAGTCCAAGTGCCCGCTAGTTAACCTAGATAGTCCAAGTGCCTGCTAGTTAACCGACATAGTGCAAGTGTCCGCTAGTTAACCTACATATTCCAAGTGCCCGCCAGTTAACATAGATAGTCCAAGTGCCCGCTAGGGAACGTACATAATCCAAGTTCCCGCTAGGGAACGTACTTATTCCAAGTGCCCGCTAGGTAACTTAGATAGTGCAAGTGCCCGCTAGTTAACCTAGATAGTTGTAGTACCCGCTAGGTAACCTCGATCATTCAAGGGCCCCCTAGTTAGCCTACATAGTCCAAGTGCCCGCTAGATAACCTAGATAGTTCAAGAGCCCGTTCGGTAACCAAGATACCCCAAGTGCTCTTGAGGGAACCTAGATAGTCCAAAGGCCCGCTAGTAAAACTGCATAGTCCGTGGGCCCACTAGTTAACCTACATAGTGCAAGTGTCCGCTAGTTAACCTACAAATTCCAAGTGCCCCCTAATTAACCTACATAATCTAAGTTCCCGTTAGGTAACCTAGGTACTCCAAGGGCCTGCTAGTTGACCTATATAGTCCAAGTGCCAGCTAGGTAACTTAGATAGTACAAGTGCCCGCTAGGGAATCTAGATAGTCCAAGTGCACGCTAGTTAACCTAGATAGTCCAAGTGTCCGCTAGTTAACCTACACAGTCCAAGTGCCCGCTAGTTAACCTATATACCAAGTGCCCGCTACGTAACCTAGATAGTCCAAGGGCACTCTAGCTAATCGTAACCCTAACACTAACGCTAACCCTAACACTAATCCTAACCCTTACCCTAACGCTAACCCTAACCCTAACCCTAACCCTAACCCTAACCCTAACCCTAACGCTAATGCTAACCCTAACCCTAACGCTAACCCTAACCATAACCCTAACCCTAATCCTAACCAAAACTCTAACCCTAACCCTTACGCTAAACCTAACCCTAACACTAACCCTAACCCTAACCCTAACGCTAACCCTAAACCTAACCCTAACCCTAACCCTAAACCTAACCCTAACGCTAACCCTAACCCTAACACTAACACTAACCCTAACCCTAACCCTAACCCTAACGCTAACCCTAAACCTAAACCTAACCCTAACCCTAAACCTAACCCTAACGCTAACCCTAACCCTAACCCTAACCCTAACCCTAACCCTTACGCTAAACCTAACCCTAACCCTAAGCCTAACCCTAACCCTAAACCTAACCCTAACGCTAACCCTAACCCTAACCTTAACCCTAACCCTAACCCTAACCCTACCCTAACGCTAACCATAACCCTAAACCTAACCTTAACCCCAACCCTAACCCTAACGCTAACCCTAACCCTAACCCTAACCCTAACCCTAACGCTAACGCTAACCCTAACCATAACGCTAACGCTAACCCTAACCCTAACCCTAACCGTAACCCTAACGCTAACCCTAACCCTAACCCTTTCCCTAACCGTAACGCTAATGCTAACCCTAACCCTAAAACTAACGGTAACCCTAACCCTAACCCTAACGCTAACGCTAACCCTAACCCTAACACTAACGCTAACCCTAACCATAACCCTAAAGCTAACGCTAAACCTAACCTTAACGCTAACCCTAACCCTAACCCTAACGCTAACCCTAACCCTAACCCTAACCCTAACCCTAACCCTAACCCTAACCCTAACCCTAACCCTAACCCTAACCCTAACCCTAACCCTAACGCTAATGCTAACCCTAACCCGAACGCTAACGCTAACCTTAACCCTAACACTAACGCTAACCCTAACACTAACACTAACCGTTACCCTAACGCGAACCCTAACCCTAACCCTAACCCTAAAACTAACACTAACCCTAACCCTAACCCTAACCCTAACGCTAACCCTAACCCTAACCCTAACCCTAACCCTAAACCTCACCCTAACGCTAACCCTAACCCCAACGCTAACCAAACCCTAACCCTAATGCTAACCCTAACCCTAACCCTAACCCTAACCCTAACGCTTACCCTAACCCTAACCCTAACCCTAACGCTAACCCTAACGCTAACGCTAACCCTAACCCTAACCCTAACCCTAACCCTAACGCTAACCCTAAACTAACCCTAACCCTAACCCTAACCCTAAACCTAACCCTAACGCTAACCCTAATCCTAACCTTAAACCTCACCCTAACCCTAACCCTAACCCTAACCCTAACGCTAACCCTAACCCTAACCCTAACCCTAACGCTAATGCTAAACCTATCCCTAACCCTAAAGCTAACCCTAACCTTAACCCTAACCCTAACGCTAATGCTAACCCTAACGCCAACCCTAACCTAACCCTAACCCTAAACCTAACCCTAACCCTTACGCTAAACCTAACCCTAACCCTAACCCAAACCCTAACGCTAATGCTAACCCTAACCCTAACCCTAACCCTAACCGTAACCCTAACCCTAAATCTAAACCTAACGCTAACCCTAACTCTAAACTTAATCCTAAACCTAACCCTAACACTAACCCTAACTCTAACCCTAACGCTAACCCTAACCGGAAACCTAACCGTAACCCTAACCCTAACACTAACTCTAACCTTAACGCTAACGCTAACCCTAACCCTAACACTGACGCTAACCCTAACCCTAATCCTAACCCTAACCCTAACGCTAACGCTAACCCTAACCTTAACGCTAACCCTACCTCTAACCTTAATCCTAACGCTAACCCTAACCCTAACCCTAACCCTAACGCTAATGCTAACCCTAACCCTAACGCTAACCCTAACCCTAACCCTAAACCTAACGCTAATGCTAACCCTAACCCTAACGCTAAACCTAACCCTAACCCTAACGCTAATGCTAACACTAACGCTAACCCTAACCCTAACCCTAACCCTAACACTAACCTTAACGCTAATGCTAACCCTAACCCTAACGCTAACCCTAACCATAACCCTAACCCTAACCCTAACCCTAACACTAACCTTAACGCTAATGCTAACCCTAACCCTAACGCTAACCCTAACCATAACCCTAACCCTAACCCTAACCTTAACTCTAACCCTAACTCTTACGCTAAAGCTAACCCTAACTCTAACCCTAACCCTAACCCTAACCCTAACGCTAACCCTAACCCTAACCCTAACCCTAAACCTAACCCTAACCCTAACCCTAACCCTAACCCTAAACCTAACCCTAACGCTAACCCTAACACTAACGCTAACCCTAACCCAAACCCTAACCCTAACCCTAACGCTTACGCTAAACCTAACCCTAACCCTAACCCTAACGCTAACACTTACCGTAACACTAACCCTAACCCTAACCCTAACCATAACACTAACCTTAAACCTAACCCAAACGCTAACGCTAACCCTAACCCTAACGCTAACGCTAACCCTAACCCTAACCCTAACCCTAACCCCAACCCTAACGCTAAACCTAACCCTAACCCTAACCCTAACCCTAACGCTAACCCTAAACTAACCCTAACCCTAACCCTAACCCTTTCCCTAACCGTAACGCTAATGCTAACCCTAACCCTAACACTAACGGTAACCCTAACCCTAACCCTAACGCTAACGCTAACCCTAACCCTAACACTAACGCTAACCCTAACCATAACCCTAAAGCTAACGCTAAACCTAACCTTAACGCTAACCCTAACCCTAACCCTAACGCTAACCCTAACCCTAACCCTAACCCTAACCCTAACGCTAATGCTAACCCTAACCCGAACGCTAACGCTAACCCTAACACTAACACTAACGCTAACCCTAACACTAACACTAACCCTTACCTAACGCTAACCCTAACCCTAACCCTAACGCTAATGCTAACCCTAACCCTAACGCTAACCCTAAACCTAACCCTAACCCTAAAACTAACACTAACCCTAACTCTAACCCTAACCCTTACGCTAAACCTAACCCTAAACCTAACCCTAACCCTAACCCTAACCCTAACCCTAACCCTAAACCTCACCCTAACGCTAACCCTAACCCCAACGCTAACCCTAACCCTAACCCTAACGCTAACCCTAACCCTAACCCTAACCCTAACCCTAACCCTAACGCTAACCCTAACCCTAACCCTAACGCTAACCCTAACGCTAACGCTAACCCTAACCCTAACCCTAACCCTAACGCTAACCCTAAACTAACCCTAACCCTAACCCTAAACCTAAACCTAACCCTAACGCTAACCCTAATCCGAACCTTAACCCTCACCCTAACCCTAACCCTAACCCTAACCCTAACGCTAACCCTAACCCTAACCCTAATCCTAACGCTAATGCTAACCCTATCCCTAACCCTAAAGCTAACCCTAACCTTAACCCTAACCCTAAACCTAACCCTAACCCTTACGCTAAACCTAACCCTAACCCTAACCCAAACCCTAACGCTAATGCTAACCCTAACCCTAACCCTAACCCTAACCCTAACCCTAACCCTAACCCTAAATCTAAACCTAACGCTAACCCTAAACCTAAACTTAATCCTAAACCTAACCCTAACACTAACCCTAACCCTAACCCTAACGCTAACCCTAGCCCTAATCCTAACCCTAAACCTAACCCTAACACTAACTCTAACCCTAACGCTAACGCTAACCCTAACCCTAACATTAACGCTAACCCTAACCCTAATCCTAACCCTAACCCTAACGCTAACGCTAACCCTAACCTTAACGCTAACCCTACCTCTAACCTTAATCCTAATGCTAACCCAAACCCTAACCGTAACCCTAACGCTAATGCTAACCCTAACCCTAACGCTAACCCTAACCCTAACCCTAACCCTAAACCTAACGCTAATGCTAACCCTAACCCTAACGCTAAACCTAACCCTAACCCTAACGCTAATGCTAA